>NC_134083.1:45010495-45313525 GCF_000715075.1 Nicotiana tabacum
CAAAATTTGAGGTCAATCGTACTTGATTTGATAGGTTTCGGTACCGAATGTAAAAGTTGAAAATCTTAAGTTTCATTAAGCTTGAATTGGAGGATGATTCGTGATTTTAGCGTTGTTTGGTGTGATTTGAGGTTTCGACTAAGTTCGTGTGATGTTTTGGAACTTGTTGGTATAATTAGTTGAGGTCACGAGGGGCTCGGGTGAGTTTCGGACGGCTAATGGATCACTTTTGGCTTTTGGGAGACTGCTGATAGTTGCTGGTATTTTTCTTCTGATTTCCTTATACGCGATCGCGTAAGTTGGTCTGCGATCGCATAGTGTAAATTGGGCAGAGGCAACTTTGTTCTACACGATCGCGTGAGATAGTCTGCGATCGCGTAGGTTTGGAATTTGGTATACGCGGCCGCGTGGAGGAGGTCGCATTCGCGTAGAGTAAGTGGAGCAGTAGGGAAGGCCACGCGTTTGTGCTTTGCGATCGCGTGAAATGGTTTACGATCGCGTGGGCCTGTAGGTTTGAACTTCGCGATCGCCTGGCATTGTTTGCGATCGCGTAGGGTTATTTTCTGGGCAGTAAAATTTGTGCTACGCGATCACGTGAGGAAGTTCGCGATTGCGTAGAAGAAATCACCATTTTCCATTTTTAACGATTTGAACGATTTTTGGGAGATTTTCAGAGAAAACAATGGGGTAAGTGTTCTTAACTCAATATTGGTTAAAAACCCCACTAAATTCCATCATTGTTTTTATCATTTAATTGGTGAATTGAGTTGGAAAAGTTTGAAAACCCTCTTGGATAGATTTGAGGATTTGAGGGCCGAATTGTTATCGGAATTTAGTGATTTAGGTATGGGTAGACTCATGGTTGAGTGGGCGTTCATATTTCATAAAATACGTCGGATTCCGAGACGTGGGCCCCACGGACAATTTTTGAATTAATTTCGTTTTTCAATGAAAAATGTAGTATTTTCTTATAGAATTGATTCCTATAAGTTTTAGTTATTGTATCGAATTATTTTTGGCTAGATTCGAGCCAGACAGAGTTGGCTAATCGTGAAAAAGGCCTTCTAGTGGATTAAATTGGAGCAAATTGAGGTAAGTCTCTTGTCTAATCTTGTGAGGGGAAAATTACCCCAAAAGTAATTAAATTAATAATTGTTGCTAATTGTGGGGGCTACGTACGCATGAGGTGACGAGAGTCCGTGCGTAGCTACTATTAATGCTAAAGTCCGTGTAGTTTAGGACTCAAAAGCATGAATTACTTGTGCAAGTTGTATTCTTTACTTAATTAAAATTATTTGATATATATTTATATCTCATATGCTTAATTTTCTGTTTAAATTATATATAAATTATTAGATAAAAATATTAAAAGATAAAAATCTCATATGCTTAATTTTCTGTTTAAATTAATTAATTGTTAAAAGAAATTATTCATCCTCCCGAGAATTTATCTTATAATAAATATACTCTCCTTCCGGAGGTACATAAGAAAATGCCCTCCTTTCTTGTGGAGCAGGCCGAATGCCTCGGCAGGATATATGCATCTATGGATCGCGCCGCACGTCCCTCGGTAGTGTATACGACACTCTGAATCGGGTCGTACGACCTCGGCAGAAATCGTGCCTAATAATGATAATTATACGATACCTTGGCATTTAAAATTGCAGTTTGTGAATTTAATTAATAGTTTGGAAAAAAATTGTTGCATTTGAAGAAATTTAATTATTTTTGCTGGTTAAATAAATTATTGTTAACTCTGTGAATTATGTTGATTTAGATATTCTAGTTTTATTTCAATTATTATTATTGACCCATAGTGAGTGTCAAAGTCTGTAACAGCCCAACTGGTCGTTTTGACTTTTAGAAACCCGTTCCCTAAAATAAAACTCCCCGAACATGCTTTTATTAATTTATGACTCGTGGGGATGGTTGGTTCGGAATTTGGAAGTGTGTGGGTTGAAATCGGAACACTTGGTTCCTTAAGTTAGCTTTAAATGGACAAGTTTGACTTCGGTCAACATTTTGAGAAAATGACCCCAGAAGCAGGATTTGACAGTTCCAATAGGTTTGTATGATGATTTCGGACTTGGGCGTATGTTCGAATCGGGTTTTGGATAACCCGGGAGCGTTTTGGCGCTTAATAGTGAAAATCAACTATTTGAAGGTTTAAAGTTCTTTAAAATTAGTTTGGTGTAGGTTTTTGAGTAATTGAAGTCCGTTTGGAATTCCGAGTTTGGGAATAGTTTCGTATAGTAATTTAAGACTTGCATGCAAATTTTCGTGTTATTTCGAGCAGTTTAAGTATATTTCGGCGCATTGGAAGTAAATTGAAGAACTTGAAATTCCTAAGTTTGAATCAATTTTGTTTAGGGTATGATTCTTAGATTTGATGTTATTTTGTGCGTTTCGAGAGTTCGAGCGAGTCCGTTTTACGATTTCAAATCTGTTGGTATGTTCGGGCGGGGCCCCTGGGGTCCCGAGTGTTTACCGGATGAGGCTCGGACCAATTTTGGAAAATTGAGCAAGGACTGAAGCTCCCAGCTAGTGTCATAATCACACCTACGCTTGGACAGCCGCAGGTGCGAGCCACCAATCGCAGGTGCGAACGAGAGAAACCTGCCCAGCCATCGCACTGCGAAGCATTTGGCGCACCTGCGAACGCGCATGTGCGATGGCCTTGTGCGCAGAAGTGGAAAAATATGCAGGTGCGAAGGGATGGGCGCACCTGCGCTTACGCAGAAGCGAGCATTTCTTCCGCAGGTGCGGAACCAGGAAAAGAAGGAAAATGAGCACCTGTGAGGAATTTCCGCTGGTGCGAAAGCGGCATGTGCGGTACTCTTTCTGCAGGTGCGAAAAACCTATCTGGGCAGAACCTTAAAACGGACGAAAACTCAGTCCATTTCTTTCTATTTTTCATCCATTGTTGGGCGATTTCAGATCTTTTGAGAGGAGATTTCAACTAGCAATTGAAAGGTAAGTTAATTCCACACCCCTTGAGTGAAATACATATATTATAGGTAGATTATAACTAGTAAATCTTAGAAATCAAAGATTTAGATGAAAAACCTAGATTTTTATTAAAATGAGATTTTAACCACGAAAATAGTTATGGAATTGGGTAGAAATTATATATTTAAGTTCTTAAGATTATGGGTAACATTTTCATCCGAAAATTTCCAGAATCCGAGCACGTGGGCCCGGGGTGAATTTTAGGAATTTTACCATTTTGGATAAGGTAATTTATTTAATAGATAAATTTCGAATAATTTAGCATATATTAATTATTGTGTATAATATTTGGATAGTTTCGGATCTTTCGACATCGAATCAAGAATTCAACGCGACGTGGTAATCGGAAAGTGGATTTTGAGACGAGGTAAGTCTCTTGTCTAATCTTGTGAGGGAAAAATTATCCCATAGGGATTAAATTGAATAACTGTTGCTAATTGCGGGAGCTACGTACGCGCGAGATGACGAGAGTCCATGCGTAGCTACTATTAATGCTAAAGTCCGGGTAGTTTAGGACTCAAAGCATGAAACTACTTGTATAAATTATATTCTTTGTTTAATTAATATTAATTGATATGTATGAATATAGTGTGAATTGTTAGATAAAGATATTAAAGGATGGAAATCTCATATGTTTAATTTTCTGTTTAAATTAATTAATTATTAAAGAAAATTATTCTTCCTCCCGAATTTATCTCATAATAAATATACTCTCCTTCCGGAGGTACATAAGAAAATATCCTCCTTTCTTATGGAGCGGGCCGAACGCCTCGGCAGGATAGATACATCTATGGATTGTGCCACACGTCCCTCGGTAGTGTATACGACACTCTGGATTGGGGCGTACGTCCTCGGCAGTAATCGTGCTTAATAATAATAATTACACGATACTTTAATAATTTATTTCAGCTTACGAAGCTAATTGATAAATTGGAAAATCCTTGAAATTTAATGAATTATTATTCTTGCTTGTTAAGGAATTAATTGTTATTCCTGTAAATGAGATTTAATTGATAAATTAAAAATTTATTGAAATTGAATTGCACCTTGTAAAGCTATTTGATAAATTGGAAGTTTTATTGAAATTGCATGATTTAAATACATAAATTGGAAAATTGTTGCATTTGAAGGATTTTTATTATTTCTGATAATTGAATAAAATTATTGTTAACTCTGTGAACCATGCTGATTTGAATAATTACAATTTATTTCAATTATTATTATTGACCCATATTGAGTGTCAAAGTCGACTATCTCGTCTCTACCACTTCGAGATTAGGCTTGATACTTACTTGGAAGACGCTGTTTTCGTACTCATACTGCACTTGCTGCACATTTTATTATGCAGGTACATATATGTATAGCGGTCTTGTGGGCGCAGAGGTGTGGTTAATAATTGTGGGGACATAGGTGAGCTGCATTCTATATTACGATCCGCAGCTAACAGAGTCTCCTTCAGTGTTATTATATTTTTCCTGTCTAATTTATATTCTGGACAGATGCTGTATTTTATTATTAATTCCCTAGTAAATGCTCATGCACTTGTGACATCGAGTTTTGGGAATGGCTGTGAATTGTTTAGAAATTTAGTTGCTAAAAATATTTATCATTTACTCTATGAGTTTTATCTTTACAATTTCATTGAAGAAATTTTTATTTCAAAAATACTAAAATGGATAATTAAGTTAATTGATTATGGTTGGCTTGCCTGACAGTGGTGTCCTGCGCCATCACGGCCTTTTATTGGATTTTGGGTCGTGACAATATGGTATTAGAGCACTAGGTTCACTTAGGTTGCACGAGTCATGAGCAAGTCTAGTAGAGTCTTGCGGATCGGTACGGAGACGTCTGTGCTTATCTTCGAGAGGCTACAGGGTTGTTAGGAATATTTTCCTTTTTGATTCCTTATCGTGCGATTCGATTCCTTTGAGGCTTATGCCTACATTTCTTTCCTATTCAATCTTATGCGACGTGAAGCGCTTGTGATACATTGAGGATAGAGGAAATTTTAAATGGTACTACAGATGTAGTGCGGGATGCTTCTCCCTGTGTAATTAATTGGGCTATTGTCGTCGCCTTGCGGAAGGCTACTCTATCATTTCAGTTCAGTATCAATACTACCTAAGGTTTTGAAATTTGGCATTGATTGTTATAACGATTCGTGCGTTGTTATCGCATAGTGTTTATGTAATGGTAGAATGCCTGTTTATGTGTCAGGGTAGTAAACGACTTGAAAAAAAAAAGGTTTTCTCAGTACATGATTCCGAGGTTCCATGTTTTAATTCCAGCAGAGAAAAGTCAATCGGACTGTGAATGTCAGGTTTGGGGTTGATGGAGTAACGAAGCTTGATATTTTTGAGTGTGGTAGAGTTCTCAATTTTGATGTGGTGTCATCTCCTTGTAAAATGCGTTAAGGTTCGCCGGTGTTATGGTTTTCTTCGACTCGCCTTCACGACGGGGTATTATGAATTGGTATAGGGGAAGCAGTCGTTAGAGAGCGCGGTGTGCAGTGATTCAGGATCGAAGCAGCGTTTCTAGTATTGATGTCTCGAGAAGGATGATCGTCAGAAAGGTTTAAGGCTGGTAACGAGCTATTGGTTCAAGTGCTACAAAGACGGATTTTGAGTTAAGGCAACAACTAGGTAGCGAAGGATGAGGAAGGACATGTGGAAGGTGCCTTGCGGTGGTTAGGTTTCGAAAAGGCTAAGTGTAAGAAAACAGAAGCAGAGTAGTTGCTTAAAGGAGATGGTTGACCAAAGTGGGAGAGTGGCAAGGTAGCACATGGGTTACGTGGTAGGATGATTACACGTCTTGAGGAAACGTTTGGAGTGATTTGGGATGTAGAATGGACAGTGACTAGGTCTACGGACTTAAGTTGTAATATTAGCCGCTACATTGAGGAAGATTGGATACAACAGGAGGGAGTTGCTTGATATGAATAAGGATACGACATGACTTTGGATTGGAATGTATTGTCGCACCTTTAGCTGATGTCCATGAGGAGTGAACGGACAGATGCAGCTGGTAAATGAGCTTGGACTCAGGATGATCTACTGATTTTGTAGTAATTGCACCCAGTGCAGCGACGTTGGATTATGTAAGCTTGTAAATTCCACATGTGGGTTATCTCCTGTGGGCAGGTTAGTGCTTGTGTGGTGTTGACGAAGCTTCTGCGAAGAATTCTACTGGCTACCCGGTAAGAGATTTAATATGTATGTCAACGATGAAGAAAGAATCTCGGTGGATTCCAAAATTTTGTAATTGTAGCTTCAAGCTAAGTGGGAGAGCCCCACCGTCTATGATTGGATTGCGTAGTGTCAACTTGTGTGATTTTCGATTATCGGTGTATTGGTGGGTCATTGCAACTAAGGAAAGAAACATCAGTGGTAATTTGAGCAAAGTATTTGGGGAATGTGTGCCATATTTGGCCTTATTAATTCATATTCAGGTTTTTGGAAGACTCAGAGTTTATGTTTCGTGTAGATGTAATGCACAGTAAAGTGAGACAGTCGGGTGTTTCCTTGATAAAGTGTCCATGTGCTAGCAGGGCCTTGGAATTTATCATGTTTGGGAACAAGTCAGAGCAAGTGACTCTCAATAACGGTCCTAGTGGATTCAAAAATTTAAAGTGTGGTATCTAAGGATCTCGAGTCTATAGTATGGTTGAGTATCGAGCTTCTGCAGCAGATTATGAAACGGGTCTTGGAGTACTCTGCGTTATCTTCAGGTTGTGGTGTAGCAACAGAGAAACGAAAGAAAATAACTTCGGATTCATAAAAGAAGTATCAGAATGGGTGCACCAATTGAAGATGTGAAAGTGCGCACAAGGAGGGATATGAGATGATTAGTGAGTTTAAAACAGCGTGGTCTCGTAAAATAAGGTCACTCAGGATGAGTGCGGATTTGAGTTCATGATGTAATGAATGGAGTTATTATTATTTCTAAGGCAAGTTGAGAATAAATTGAGAAAAGACAGGTCAGTTAACAATAGTTGAATCGGCATGATGGTGGCAATGATCAGTTCCTTCTGCGCATTGAATTATGTGTGTGATTTGTGGCGGTATGTGCGAGGCTTGACGGTCGTCGTAATTGATTTTATTTGGAGGAATTCAAGTTATTATGACATGTTATGTGTAGATGGATCCCAGAAGAGTTATGGTGGTTTAGACCACTACTTGAGGCCGATATGTTTTTACGGATATTGGAATTCAGTCACGTGTTGCAATGGTTCTCTTAAAATGAGTTAAGAAGAAGGTTTCTATATGATGAAGTGTTTACACTATTAGTAGTTAGGGAGTTATGATGGAATTCTTGTACTCCTGCGCATTGGCATGGTTAAGTGCACTAAGTATCATGGGATTCGAAAGTTGAGGATTTAAGATTTTGGTTCGGTGTTGACAAAGATGTCATGAGCTCGGATGAGCAGGAAAGTAATTTAGATGTTTAAAGTAAGATGGTAGTATTTTTGGCATCATCTAAGGTCGATGTCAGGTGTAAGAGACCTTGTGTATTGATTTATGGATTCTTGATATGCTTTACAGCATTAGTGTAACCGGTAGCATGGATGTGCAGACTTGTTACCTGGTGCGGAAGGTCATGGGAAAATGTCTCATGGAAAGATTGTGTAAGAGCGACATGTAGTCACTTGATTGAGTGAAAATTGAAACCAAGTATGAAGATTGTGGTAATATCGCTAATTCGAGAATTTATGCCTGGAGGGCGCTCGGTTCATTTAGTTGTGGACTGTGGAAGTTTGTTCCGATTATGATGGCTATTCTTGTGTGTCATGGGAAAAGGGGTTATTATGGATCCTTAAAAGGTTATTAGCCTAGCATGGTGCGATCAAAATCGGCTTGAGGTCTGTGGATGGATTTAAATATGAATATGGGCTCTATATCCGGCCGGATGTGTTTATTTCAGCATAAAAGCTCTCTATGGAGGAGTATTCGGACGTTGGATGTCGTTTCATCGACGGTTATTTCATGTAATACTATATTGTGACGTGTGATTATGAAACGGCTTGATAAAATTCTTATGTGTTGAGGTTCCTCGTAGCAATGGTGTTATGTGAGCAGGATGGCTCTCGAGATTCAGATCATATATCACACCTTAGTTGTGCTTGAGTTTTATAGCGTATGGCGCTGTCGATCCTTCCAAGGATGGTATTATGCACTTAGTGTGCTTGTGTCCGATGTTCGGATATTATGTAAGTAATGAGCATTCTAGCTCGGTAAGTATTTTTTTATATATAGATTCTTTTTGTGCGGATCGGGTTGCACGCCACAATAGTGTGATGTTGAGTACAGTTCCCTATATTCTATTTTGTGTGTTTTTGTGTTCCATTTTCTGAGGAAGGTACGTGACACCTTTTCAGTTGTTTAATTAGTCACGTGGGTTGAGTAATCCTTTCCATAGTCTGTTTTCCTTATGTATCACAATTGAGTCCGTAGCTTATTAGCTTATTGTTGCGCCATATGAGACTTTTTGTCATGTCTGAGGTGGCTTATTGCCTGAGCAGCTTATACTAAGTGAGACGAGGTTATTGGATCCGAGATCAGTACGATCGGATTATATGAAGTATAATAAAAAGCAAATACCATTATTTGGTCCATAATGAGGCAATGGTTCTTGTTAGAAGGAGAAACTCAATAATTTGTTGACTCAGCAGTTGGTTATGAATTTCTACACATTTCTTCCATCGTGGAAGCAGTTCAAGAGTTGGAACAGTAATTATAAGTATCATGAGGTGTGTTGTGAACAACAGATTCGTGGAATTTTGGCTATTGTTATCGGAGGATGATATTATGATCATATGAATGGTGCGGTGCATGGTCTAAATTCAACCAAGGTATGCAACCCTGTATTGATGCATCGTGTAGTGATTTATACGGTGTTCGTAGGTTGGAAACAGGCATGGTGGAAAATATTGGATGTTAGATTTGGGCTCTAATGCTTAATTGCCTAAATAAAGGGGAGAATTTTCAGATTGGCTCGAGTTAATGTGCTCAACTAGGTGTGGTAGCACGGGTAGGTGCACGAGGTGTTAAACAGTAATTTTGGATAACTCTGGAACACTCCTTAGCACGTTCGAGGACGAACGTATATTTAAGTGGGAGAGACTGTAACGACCCAACCGGTCGTTTTGACTTTTAGAAACCCGTTCCCTAAAATAAAACTTGCCGAACATGCTTTTATTAATTTATGACTTGCGGGGATGGTTGGTTCGGGATTTGGAAGTGTGTGAGTTGAAATCGGAACACTTGGTTCCTTAAGTTAGCTTTAAATGGACAAGTTTGACTTCGGTCAACTTTTTGAGAAAATGACCCCGGAATCGGGATTTGACGGTTCCAGTAGGTTCGTATGATGATTTCGGACTTGGGCGTATGTTCGAATCGGGTTTTGGATAATCCGGGAGAGTTTTGGCGCTTAATAGTGAAAATCAACTATTTGAAGGTTTAAAGTTCTTTAAAATTGGTTTGTAGTAGGTTTTTGAGTAATTGAAGTCTATTTGGAATTCCGAGTTTGGGAATAGTTCCGTATAGTGATTTAAGACTTGTACGCAAATTTTCATGTCATTCCGAGCAATTTAAGTATATTTCGGCGCATTGGAGGTAAATTGAAGAACTTGAAATTCCTAAGTTTGAATCAATTTGGTTTAGGGTATGATTCATAGATTTGATGTTGTTTTATGCATTCCGAGAGTTCGAGCGAGTCCGTTTTACGATTTCAAACCTGTTGGTATGTTCGGGCGGGGCCCCGGGGGTCCCGAGTGTTAACCGAATGAGGCTCGGACTAATTTTGGGAAATAGAGCAAGGACTGAAGCTCCCAGCTACTGTCATAATCGCACTTGCGCTTGGACAGCCGCATGTGCGAGCTTGCAGGTGCGAGCCACCAATCACAGGTGCGAACGAGAGAAACCTGCCCAGCCATCGCACCTGCGAAGCATTTGGCGCACCTGCGAAGGCGCAGGTACGATGGCCTTGTGCGCAGAAGCGAAAAAATACATAGGTGCAAATGGATGGGCGCACCTGCGCTTGCACAGAAGTGAGCATTTCTTCCGCAGTTGCGGAACCAGGAAAAGAAGGAAAATGCGCACCTACGAGGAATTTCTGCAGGTACGAAAGCCGCATGTGCGATGCCAAAAACCTGTCTGGGTAGAACCTTAAAACGGACGAAAACTCAGTCCATTTCGTTTTATTTTACATCCATTGTTGGGCGATTTTAGAGCTTTTGAGAAGAGATTTCAACTAGCATTTGAAAGGTAAGTTAATTCCACACCTCTGGAGTTAAATACATAGATTATAGGTATATTATAACTAGTAAATCTTAGAAATCAAAGATTTAGATGAAAAACCTAGATTTTTATAAAAATAAGATTTTAACCACAAAAATAGTTATGGAATTGGGTAGAAATTATATATTTAAGTTCTTGAGATTATGGGTAACGTTTTCATCCAAACATTTCCAGAATTCGAGCACGTGGGCCCGGGGTGAATTTTAGAAATTTTACCATTTTGGATAAGGTAATTTATTTAATAGATAAATTTCGAATTATTTAGCATATATTAATTATTGTGTATAATACTTGGATAGTTTCGGATCTTTCGACATCGAATCAAGAATTGAAAGCGACGGGGTAATCGGAAAGTGGACTTTAAGAAGAGGTAAGTCTCTTGTCTAATCTTGTGAGGGGGAAATTACCCCATAAGGATTAAATTGAATAATTATTGCTAATTGCGTACGCACGAGGTGACGAGAGTCCATGCGTAGCTACTATTAATGCTAAAGTCCGGGTAGTTTAGGACTCAAAGCATGAACTACTTGTGTAAATTGTATTCTTTGTTTAATTAATATTAATTGATATGTATGAATATATTGTGAATTGTTAGATAAAGATATTAAAGGTGGAAATCTCACATGTTTGATTTTCTATTTAAATTAATTAATTGTTAAAAAAAATTATTCTTCCTCCCGAATCTATCTCATAATAAATATACTCTCCTTCCGGAGGTACATAAGAAAATGTCCTCCTTTCTTGTGGAGCGGGCCGAATGCCTCGGCAGGATAAATGCATCTATGGATCGTGCCGCACTTTCCTTGGCAGTGTACACGATACTCTGGATCGGTTCGTACGTCCTCGGCAGAAATCGTGCTTAATAATAATAATTACACGATACTTTAATAATTTATTTCAGCTTGCGAAGCTAATTGATAAATTAAAAAAAATTTGGAATTTAATGAATTATTATTCTTGCTTGTTAAGGAATTAATTGTTATTCCTATAAATGAGATTTAATTGATAAATTAAAAATTTATTGAAATTGAATTGCAGCTTGTAAAGCTATTTGATAAATTGGAAGTTTTATTGAAATTGCATGATTTAAATACATAAATTGGAAAATTGTTGCATTTGAAAGATTTTTATTATTTCTGCTAATTGAATAAAATTATTGTTAACTCTGTGAACTATGCTGATTTGAATAATTACAATTTATTCCAATTATTATTATTGACCCATAGATAGAGTCAAAGTCGGCTATCTCGTCTCTACCACTTCGAGATTAGACTTGATACTTGCTGGGTACACGTTGTTTTCGTACTCATACTGCACTTGCTGCACATTTTATTGTGCAGGTACATATATGTATAGCGGCCTTGTGGGCGCAGATGTGTGGTTAATAATTGTGGGGACATAGGTGAGCTGCATTCTATATTACGATCCGCAGCTAACAGTGTCTCCTTCAGTGTTATTATATTTTTCATGTCTAATTTGTATTCTGGACAGATGTTGTATTTTATTGTTAATTCCCTAGTAAATGCTCATGCACTTGTGACACCGGATTTTGGGAATGGTTGTGAATTTTTTAGAAATTTAGTTGCTAAAAATATTTATCATTTACTCTATGAGTTTTATCTTTACAATTTCATTGAAGAAATTTTTATTTCAAAAATATTAAAATGGGTAATTAAGTTAATTGATTATGGTTGGCTTGCCTGACAGTGGTGTCCGGCGCCATCACGGCCTTTTATTGGATTTTGGGTCGTGACAAAGTTAGTCATCTCGTCTCTACCACTTCGAGATTAGGCTTGATACTTACTGGGTACACGTTGTTTACGTACTTATACTACACTTGCTGCACTTTTTGTGCAGGAACTGAGGCAAGTACTAGTGGAGGACCTATCATCTTACACCCACGTTATCCAGAGGTGTAGTGGTGAGCTGTCTTTCTGAGCCGTTCTGCAGCTATCAGTGTTCTTCTTGTATTTATATTCTGTCTATTTTATTTCAGATAGTATTTGGAGTTTTGTATAATCTACTAGATGCTCATACACTTATGACACCAAGTCTTGGCACATACATTGGGAGTTGATTATTGATCTTGTATTTAAATTAATCGGTATCTTTTATATTTTCTTTAATATTTCTAGTAAAATAATAAAAATTACTTAGAAAATTATTCGGAAAATAATTGATGTATGTTTAAATTACTAGTTGGCTTGCTTAACTATAGTGTTGGGCATCATCACGACCTATAGATGAAATTAGGTTGTGACAACATGGTATCAAAGCACTAGGTTCACGTAGGTCTCACAAGTTATGAGCAGACCTAATAGAGTCTTGCGGATCGGTATAGAGACGTCTGTACTTATCTTCGAGAGGCTATAGGGTGTTAGGAAACTACCTTTCTTCATATTCCATCGTGCAATTAATATAGTACTAAATATCCTTATCTTATTCTTTCACAGATGGTGAGAACGCGCTCTAATGAAGTTCCAGACCATGGAAGAGCTACTCCCCCAGTTTCTAGAGGCCGAGGGAGGGCTCCAATTCGAGGTAGGGGGCGAGGACGTCCCAGGACTGTTCCAGTTATGCCGCCAGTGGGTCCAGTAGAGAATCCTATTATTGAGGAACATGGTGAATTCTGATGATTGAGAAACAGTGGGTTCGCCTCGAATTTGAATTCTGATGATTGTAATAGCTCAGTATGGTGGTTTTGGACTTAGGAGCGTGTCCGAAAAATTATTTAGAGGTCTGTAGTGGAATTAGGCTTGAAATGGCGAAAGTTGAATTTTTGGAAAGTTTGACCGGGGGGTTGACTTTTTTATATTGGGGTCGATATCCGATTTTGAAAATGGGAATAGCTTTGTTATGTCATTTATGACTTGTGTGCAAAATTTGAAGTCATTTCGGATTGATTTGATGTGTTTCGGCACAAGATATAGAATTTGAAAGTTCTAAGTTCATAGATTTTTAATTGGGTATGATTCGTCGTTTTGATATTGTTATGAGGCCTCGAGTAGGTCTGTGGTATATTTTAGGACTTGTTGGTGTATTTGGTTGAGGTCCTGGGGGCCTCGGGCGAGTTCCGGATGATTAACGGATCAAAAATTGGAGTTGTGAGGTTGCTGAAGCTGTAACCCTTCTGGTGTGATCGCACCTGCGAGGCTCTTGGCCGCAGGTGTGATGCCACAGGTGAGGAGTTGGAGGGTGTCAGCAGAGGTCGCAGGTGCGATGGGATTTCCGCACCTGCGATTGCGCAAATGCGAGCAAGGATTCGCAGAAGCAGAAAAAGGTGAGGAAGTCGGGCAGCACAGGTGCGACATTGTTTTCCGCAGAAGCGGTGCGTAGGTGCGAGCCCAAGCTCCGCAAGTGCGAAAAGCCTAGGCAGAACCCTTTAAGTTCGAGGGTTCGATATTTTCACCCATTTTTGGATTTTAGAGCTCGGTTTGGGCGATTTTGGAGAGGAATTGTTTCACACAACTTGGGGTAAGTATTCTTGACTCCCTTGTAATTTCGGATTTTGTAGGAAAATATTAGTATTTTGTTATGAAATTAATTTCTATAATTTGTGGGGACTAAATCAAATTTATTGTGGCTAGATTCGAGCCGTTCAGAAGTTGATACGCGCAGAATGAAATTTTTGGAGCATTGTTTAGCTTGCTCGACATTGGATTCGGCTTGTTCGAGGTAAGTAGCTCTTCTAATCTTGGAGCTGAGGGTATGAACCCTGAATATACATATTATGTGAATTGTTTGGAGGTGACTCATATACTAGGTGACGGGCGTGTGGACGTGCACCATAGAAATTGTGACGTAATTGTTCCGTGAAATTTTGTAGTCAAATAATCTTGGCATTTTCCATGCAGTTTTATGTGTTGAAGAAATTGAGCTGAGAATCATATTAAAAAATCATGTGAGGCCATGTGCCAGTATTATTGAGACCCACGGAGGTCATATTGCTGTGAATTATTTGTTTAAATTGAAATTTATACTCAGTCATATTTATTTAATTGCATATCATATCTCAGCCTCTGTTATTTATTGATACATCATATCATCATTTTCGGGCTATTTGCATGATATTGTGAACCCATGAGAGAGACTGGAGAGATTGATGACTGAGGGAGGCCGAGAGCCTGACAGTGAGATATTATTATGTGGATCGGGGCTGCCCGCCTGCAGCAGGCCATATTGGCTTTATATATATTATTATTATTATGTGGATCGGAGTTGCCCGCCTACAGTAAGCCTTATAGGTTTTATATAGTGCTTGGGCTGAAGGAGCCCCTCCGGAGTCTGCACACACACCCAGTGAGCGCGGTTGATATTATTGAGGGATGGATCTTCCCTGGACATGGATCTTGTCCGAAGTATTATATACCTAGATATGGATCTTCTCCCCGGGCTGGATTGGCCCTACTCGGTACTGAGTGATCGATGATCAGTTATGTGTATATTCCGGGATGGAACTTCCCTGGGCCGGATTGGCCATATAGAGTACCGAGTGATTGGGCATGATTAGTGGAATGTGTGATAAAGTGAGATTGAGTACTCTGAGAGTGTGAGTACATGAGTTCATCTCTGAGATACATTGCATTGACATGCACACATGACATACAGGCATAGAGATGTACTTTCCTCATGTTGTACGGTATCACACCATTCATGATTTCTCACACATGTTGACAGATGGGCATAGTGATGCATTTGTTTTATACTGGTTATCTCGAAAGAAAATGAAACATCTTATTTATTATTGAAAGGATTTTGGGAAAATTATTGTTTTCAAACTTATTCATATTTTTGGTAACTCTGGAAAACGATTTGGGTTTTCATTGATGTACTTGAAAGGCAGAACTATTTTTAGAAATCATGTTTTTGTTGAGCATTTGATTGATGAGTTACTTCTGGTATTACTTGTTTTATGTTGTTATGAACTATTGTTGGTTATTGAAGTTGGGACCCGACCTTGGTACAAGCTCGTCACTACTTTCAACCTATGGTTAGGTTTGTTACTTATTGAGTATACGGGGTTGGTTGTACTTATACTACACTTCTGCACCTTGCGTGCAGATGTTGGCTGTTGATGTTGATGTGTTCGTTGGGAGCTGGATCTGAAGATGTACCTGCGTTCCGGTTGTACCTGCCTCTTGTTCATGGTAGCCTTAGATTCATAAAAACTCTGTTTATGTACTTTTCAAACAAATGATGTATTATTTCATACCAGTTTTGTATACTCTATTTGTAACGACCCAACCAGTTGTTTCGACTTTAAGAACCCTGTTCCCTTAAATAAAACTCTCCGAATGTGGTTTTTAATGATTTATGACTTGCGGGGATGGTTGGTTCGGGATTTGGATGTGTTTGGGTTGAAATCGAAACACTTGGTTCCTTAAGTTAACCTTAAAAGGCCAAGTTTGACTTCGGTCAACATTTTGAGAAAACGACCTAGGAATCGGGATTTGACTGTTCCAGTAGGTTCGTATGATGATTTCGGACTTGGGCGTATATTCGAATCGAGTTTTGGATAAACTAGGAGCGTTTTGGCGCTTAATAGTGAAAATCAACTATTTGAAGGTTTAAAGTTCTTTAAAAATTGGTTTGGAGTAGGTTTTTGAGTAATTGAAATCCGTTTGGAATTCCGAGTTTAGGAATAGTTCCGTATAGTGATTTAAGACTTGCACACAAATTCTCATGTCATTCCGAGTAGCTTAAGTAAATTTTGGCGCATTGAGAGTAAATTAAAGAACTTGAAATTCTTAAGTTTAAATCAATTTGATTTAGGGTATGATTCTTAGATTTGATGTTACTTTACGCGTTCCGAGAGTTCGAGCGAGTCTGTTTTATGATTTCAAACCTGTTGATATGTTCGAGCGGGGCCTCGGGGCTCCCGAGTGTTAACCGGACAAGGCTCGGACCAATTTTGGAATTTTGAGCAAGGACTGAAGCTCCTAGATACTGTCATAATCGCACCTGCGCTTGGACAGCCGCAGGTGCGAGCCACCGATCGCAGGTGCAAACGAGAGAAGCTTGCCCAGCCATCGCAGATGCGAAGCATTTGGCGCACCTGCGAACGAACAGGTGTGATGGCCTTGTGCGCAGAAGCGGAATAATGCGCAGGTGCGAAGGGATGGGCGTACCTGCGCTTGCGCAGAAGCGAGCATTTCTTCCGCAGGTGCGGAACCAGGAAAAGAAGGAAAATGCGCACCTTTGAGGAATTTTCGCAGGTGCGAAAGCCGCATGTGCGGTACTCCTTCCGCAGGTGCGAAAAACCTGTTTGGGCAGAACCTTAAAACGGACGAAAACTCAGTCCATTTCTTTCTATTTTTCATCCATTGTTGGGCGATTTCAGAGCTCTTTGTGAAGAGTTTTCAACTATCAACTTGGAGGTAAGTTAATTCTACACCCTTTGAGTTAAATACATAGATTATACGTAGATTATAACTAGTAAATCTTAGAAATCAAAGAGTTAGATGAAAAACCTAGATTTTTATAAAAATGAGATGTTGACCACGAAAATTGTTATGGAATTGGGTAGAAATTATATATTCAAGTTCTTGAGATTATGGGTAACGTTTTCATCTAAAAATTTCTAGAATCCGAACACGTGGGCCCGGGGTGAATTTTAGAAATTTTACCATTTTGGATAAGGTAATTTATTTAATAGATAGATTTCGAATCATTTAGAATATATTAATTATTTTATATAATATTTGGATAGTTTCGGATTTTCGGCGTCGAATCGAGAATTCAACGCGACGTGGTAATCGGAAAGTAGACTTTGAGACGAGGTAAGTCTCTTGTCTAATCTTGTGAGGGGAAAATTACCCCATAGGGATTAAATTGAATAATTATTGATAATTGCGGGGGCTACGTATGCACGAGGTGACGAGAGTCCGTGCGTAGCTACTATTAATGCTAAAGTCCGGGTAGTTTAGGACTCAAAGAATGAATTACTTGTGTAAATTTTATTCTTTGCTTAATTAATATTAATTGATATATATGAATATATTATGACATTAAAGAATGAAAATCTCATATGCTTGATTTTCTTTTTAAATTAATTAATTATTAAAAGAAATTATTCTTCCTCCCGAATTTAACTCATAATAAATATACTCTCCTTCTGGAGATACATAAGAAAATGTCCTCCTTTCTTGAGGAGCGGGCCGAATGCCTCGGCAGGATAGATGCATCTATGGATCGCGTCGCACGTCCCTCGGCAGTGTACACGACACTCTGGATCGGTTCGTACGTTCTCGGCAGAAATCGTGCTTAATAATAATAATTACACGATACCTTAAAAGTTTATTTCAGCTTGCGAAGCTAATTGATAAATTGAAAATCTTTGAAATTTAATGAATTATTATTCCTGCTTGTTAAGGAATAATTGTTATTCCTGTAAATGAGACTAATTGATAAATTAAAAATTTATTGAAATTGAATTGCAGCTTGTAAAGCTATTTGTTAAATTAGAAGTTTTATTGAAATTTTATGATTTAATTAATAAATTGAAAAATTGTTGCATTTGACGGATTCTTATTATTTCTGCTAATTGAATAAAATTATTGTTAACTCTGTGAACCATGCTGATTTGAATAATTATAAGTTATTCCAATTATTATTATTGACCCATAGTGAGTGTAAAAGTCGGCTATCTCGTCTCTACCACTTCGAGATTAGGCTTGATACTTACTGGGTACACGTTGTTTTCGTACTCATACTGCACTTGCTGCATATTTTATTGTGCAGGTATATATATGTATAGCGGCCTTGTGGGCGCAGAGGTGTGGTTAATAATTATGGGGACATGGGTGAGCTGCATTCTATATTACGATCCGCAGCTAACAGAGCCTCTTTTAGAGTTATTATATTTTTCTGTCTAATTTGTATTCTGGACAGATACTGTATTTTATTTTTAATTCCTTAGTAAATGCTCATGCACTTATGACACCGAATTTTGGGAATGGTTGTGAATTGTTTAGAAATTTAGCTGCAAAAATATTTATCATTTATTCTATGAGTTTTATCTCTACAATTTTATTAAAGAAATTTTTATTTCAAAAATACTAAAATGGGTAATTAAGTTAATTGATTATGGTTGGCTTCCCTGATAGTGGTGTCCAGCGCCATCACGACCTTGTTGGATTTTGGGTCGTGACACTATTCTTAGAAACTCATGATTTGTACTACCAGTTCTTGGGGAAATGTATTAGTTTTATATATTTTCTTTTAATTAATTGCCTTATTAATTTCATTGGAATTGGATAGTTGGTAATTGGCTTACCTAGCGGGTTGGGTTAGGTGCCATCACGATTAGTTGGATTTTGGGTCGTGACAAAATAAAATATTATAAATAAATTATTTAATTTAAATAAGGTAAAATAACTTCAATAAGGTCATTAATGACTTCTTTTATAGGAGTATTCGACTTTATATAATACAAATAAAAAAGAATTTGACCAATAAAATCATATATAACTCAAATATAGAAAGAAAAAAAAAAAGAAGTAGCCAACATTATTTGTAGTTTTATTTTTTGTGCTCTAATTCAGTAACCAACTTATTTGTTGTTGCTTACTGTTTTTTTAATAAAATAATTAAATTACGAATGCTTAATTGGGTATAGTACCATAACACATAAACTCCTAAACCTAGAGAACAAATCTAAATGACGGTAAATTGAATTAATTTCTCAGGTTTCGTTTGAAGAATTTTTGTGGGTCCCTCTTTCATAATAATTATTAAGTTACATAATTTAAATAAAACTAATTTATATAAGGTCAAACTTGAATTTATTTTAGGGAAATAATTTAATGACTATTCCTAAAAAGTAGAAACTTAATACATGGATATTCCTAAATAGTAGAGAATTAATTAAATGACTATTCCTAAATATTAGAAAAATAATCAAATGACTATTTTGTCCAGTGCGAACTCTATTTTTAAAGGGTAAAAAAGACGAACGACATTTTGCTAAAGGCCTCCGTTCGAAAAGTTGATAAAATCACCCTTGGGCACACGTGCCCGGATTCTGAAAATTTTCAAAGATAAACTTTACCCATAACCCCACGAACTCAAATATGCAATTTATTCTCCATTTCATGCCCGATTTTGTGATCAAAATCCAAGAATACAAATTTCTAGGTTTCCTACCAAAACCCCATAATTTCTACAAATTTCCATGTCTAAATCAATATGTAAACCATGTATTTAACTCACAATGCACAAAAATTACTTACCTCATAATAGATGATGAAATCTCCTCTTCAAAAGCTCCAAAAATCGCTCAACCAAAATGAAATGTGGAGGAAAATGGCCAAATCCGTATATAAAACTTCACTGCCCAGGTCTACCCTTCTTCACGATCGCGGAAAGACCATCGCGATCGCTAAGGCCAAAGACACACTGCCCCCAATTTCCTCTTAGCATTCGTGTTCCTCACAATGCATTCACGAAGCTTTCCGCCCTTACTGCTTCGCGTTCGCATACACAGCCTCGCGTTCGCATAGGCCAATTATCCTCAGGACAGTCCTCATTTCCTTCTACGCGTTCGCGACTCCCCACTCGCATTTGCGTAGGTTCCTCAAGTTCTTCACCGTGTTCGCGTCTCAACCTTTGCGTTCAAGAAGGCCAAATCCCAGCAGCCTCAAAGTTCCTCTTCCCGAACGCGGGACTCTCTTCGCGTTCGTGAAGAAGGAAACCAGATACAGCAGCAGCAAATCATTCCGTTTTGGTCCGAAATCACCCCAAAACACACCCGAGGCTCCCGGGACCAAGTCCTATCATACCAACCAGTCCTATAACATAATACAAACCTGCTCAAGCCTTCAAATCACATCCAACAATGTCGAAATCACGAATCGCAACTCAACTCAAGCTTTATGAAATTTAGAATCTCAACTTCTACATTCGATGCCAAAACCTATCAAATCACGTCCGATTGACCTCAAATTTTGCACAAAAGTCACATTTGACATTACGGACCTACTCCAATTTTCAGAATCGGATTCCGACCCCGATATCAAAAAGTCCATTTTCGGTCAAACTTCTCAAAAACCTTCAAATTTCTAGCCATAGCCAAATGACTCCAAAATAATCTACGGACCTCCGAATCCACTTCCGGACACGCTTATAATACCAGAATCACCATACGGAGCTATTCCTAGATTCGTAAACCCAAACAGACATTGATAACATTGAAATTTACTTCAACCCAAATTTATGAAATTTTTCCAAAATGCCAACTTCCACGATAGGCGCCAAAGCGCTACTGGATCATCCAAAACCCGATCCGGACATACGCCCAAGTCCGAATTCATCATATAAACATGCTGGAATCTTCAAATCTCGATTCCAAGATCGTTTACTCAAAATTCAACCTTAGTCAATTTTTCCAACTTAAAGCTTCTGAAATAAAAATTTTCTTTTCAAATCAATTCTAAACTTCCAAAATTTCAATTCCGACCATGCGTACCAGTCATAATACCTGAAGCGATATTGCTCATGGCCTCAAACTTCTTAACGACATGATAGAGCTCAAAACAATTGGTCGGGTCGTTACACAGATGGATCCCAGAAGGGTTATGGTGGTTTAGACCACTACTTGAGGTTGGTATTTTCTGCGGATATGAGGATTCAGTCACGTGTTGAGATGGCTCTCTTGGAATGAGTTAAGTAAAAGGTTTCTATGTGATGAAGTGTTTACCCTATTAGTAGTTCGGAAGTTAAGAAGAAATTCTTGTACTCTTGCGCATTGGCATGACTAAGTGCAGTGATCGGCATGGGATTCGGAAGTTGAGGATCAAGGTTGCGGTTTGGTGTCGACAAGAATGTCAAGAGATCGGATGAGCGGGAAAGGATTCAGATGGTTAGAGTAAGCTGGTATTGTCTTTAGCGTCACCTAAGATCAGTGTCCTATATAAGAGGCTTTGAGTAGTAATTTTGAACTTTTGATTTGCTTTACAGCATTTATGCGGCCGATGGTACGGATGTGTAGAATTGTTATCTGGTGCGGAAGGTCGTGGGAGCACGTCCCACGAGGAAATAGTATAAGAGTGGCATGTAGTCACTTGATTGATTGAAGATTGGAGCCAAGTATGGAGATTGCGGTACTATTGTTCATGTGAGAATTTATGCCTGAAGGGCACTCGGTTCATTTGGTTATGGACTGTAGAAGTTTGTTCCGGTTACGATGGTTGTTCTTGTGTGTTATGGGAAAAAAGGGTTATTATGGATCCTTGAAAGGTTATTAGCCTAGTACAGTGCGATCAGAATCGGCTTGAGGTCTATGGATGGATTTAAATGTGAATGTAGGCTCTATGTCAGGCCAAATATGTTCATTTCAGCATAGCGCTCCTTATGGAGGAGTATTCGGACGTTGGATATTATTTCGTCGTCGGCTATTTCATGTAATACTATATTGTGCCGTGTGAGTTGTGAAACAGCTTGATAAATTTCCTATGTGTTGAGGTTTCGCGTAGCGATGGTGTTATGTGAGCGGGATGGCTCTCGAGATTCAGATCATATATCGCACCTTAGTTGTGCTTGAGTTTTGTAGCGTATGGCGCTGTTTGTCCTCTCAGGGATGGTATTTTGCACTTAGCGTGCTTGTGGCCGATATTCGGGTATTTTGTAATAATGAGCATTCTAGCTCGGTAAGTATCTCCTTATATAGATTTTATGTATGAATGGGTGGCACGCCGCCACAAGCATGTTGTTTGGATCGGGTTGCATGCCGCAATAGTGTGATGTTGAGTACAGTCCCCTATATCTATTTTCGTGTGTTTTGTTTTCCATTTTCTGAGGAAGGTTCGTAACACTTTTTCGGTTGTCTAGTTAGTTACGTGGGTTGAGTAGTTCTTTCTAGAGTTCGTTTTCCTTATGTAAAACATTCAAGTTTATAGCTTATTGGCACATTATGGCATCACATGAGACTTTTGGCAGTGTCTGAGGTGGCTTATTGCCTGAATAGCTTATACTAGGAGAGGCGGGATTATTGGACCTGGGGTCAGTATGATCAGATCGGTATGAGGCATAGTTAAAGAGTAAGTATCGGTATTCAGTCTAGAATGAGGTAATGGTTCTTATCAAGGGGAGAAACTCAATGAATGGTTGACTCGGCAGTTGGTTGTAAATTTCTACGCATCTTTTCCGCTGCGGCAGATTACAAGAGTTGGAACCAGACTTATATATGCCATGAGGTGCATGGGGAGCATTAGGTTCGTGGAATTTCGGCTATTGTTATCAGAGGATGTTATTATGGTCAAATGAATTATGCAGTGTATGGTATGAATTCAGCAAAGGTCTACAGTCATGTTTTGGTACATTGTGTGGTGATTGATACGGTTATCGTATGTTGGAAACAGGCCTGGCAGAAGATTCAGGATGTTGGAATTTGGCTCTAAGGCTAATTTGACTAAGTAAAAAAGGGGAATCTTCAGATTTAGTCGAGCCAATGTGCTCGACTGAGTTGTGGTAGCACGGGTAGGTGCACGAGGTGTTAAGCAGTAATTTCAGACAACTCCAGAGCAGTTCTTAGCATGTTCGAGGACGAACGTATGTTTAAGTGGGAGAGAATGTAACGACCCGGCCGGTCATTTTGAGCTCTAGTGCGTCATTCGGCGGTTTGAGGCTATGAGCAGCTTCACTTCAGATATTATGACTTGTGCGTATGGTCGGAATTGAATTTCGGGAAGTTCGGAGTTGATTTGGAGAGAAAATTCTAATTTTGGAAGCCTTAAGTTGGAGGAATTGACTAAGGTGTGAATTTTGAGTAAACGACCTCGGAATTGGGATTTGAAGGCTCCAGCAGGTTCATATGATGATTTCAGACTTGGGCGTATGTTCGGATTGGGTTTTGGATACCCCGGGAGCGTTTCGGCACCTATTGCGGAAGTTAGCATTTTGGAAAATTTTCATTAAGTTGTGTTGAGGTGCATTTCAATGTTATCGATGCCCGTTTGGGATTCCGAGTACGGGAATAGCTTTGTATGGCAATTCCGATATTGGGAGCGCGTACGAAAGTGGATTTGGAGGTTCGTATGTCATTTTGGGGTCATTTGGCAAAAGTTGGAAATTTGGATAATTTTGAGAAGTTTGACCGAAAGTGGACCTTTTGAAATCGGGGTCGGATTCTGATTCCGGAAGTTGGAGTAGTATCGTAATGTCAGTTATGACTTGTGTGCAAAATTTGAGGTCAATCGGACGTGATTTGATAGGTTTCGGCATCGAATGTAGAAGTTAAAATTCTAAGTCATAAAGCTTGAGTTGAGTTGCGATTCGTGATTTCGACATTGTTGGATGTGATTTGAAGGTTCGACTAAGTTGGTAATGTATTTTGGAACTGGTTGGTGTGATTGGATGGTGTCCCGGGGGTCCCGGGTGGATTCCGGGTGGTTAACGGATCGATTTTTGGACTTAAGAATTTCTGAAGCTTAATGCTTCTGGTGTAATCGCACCTGCGTGACTTTGGCCGCAGGTGCGAGATAGTGGGTGCGGCGAATTGCTCGCAAAAGTGAGAAGGTACTGGAGCTGGGGGAGCCGCAGAAGCGGACTGGAGAAGTGCACTTGCGTGTGCGCAGGCGCGAAACAGCTACCGCTGGTGCGTAAATTATGCAGATGCGCATAGCAGGTCGTACCTATAAAACTCGCAGAAGCGAAGAAACTTCTGCATGTGCGAAGGACGGGGCTGGGCAATGTGTTCTTTAAAAACGAGGGCTTGGCTTATTTTCACCTCATTTCCTCCATGAGAGCCGGTCTTGGAGCGAGTTTGGAGCTCATTCTTTGTCATCAATGTCAAGGTAAGTGATTCCCACCTATTGCAAGTTAAATACTTGGTTTATATATGGATTTAAACATGGGAATTAGTAGAAAATTGAAATTTTGAAAAAAAATCTAGAAATTGGTATTCTTGGATTTTGACCACAAATTTGGGCATGAAATTGAGAATAAATTATATATTTGAGTCTATGATGTCATGGGCAAAGTTTATCTTCGAATATTTTCGAAATCCAAGCACGTGAACCCGAAGGTGATTTTATCGACTTTTCAAGCGGAGTTGGGAATTGTGGTAAATAGGATTATAATGAGTATTTGAGTATATATTAATGGGTTTGCATAATTATTGACTAGTTTTGGAGCGTTGGGCATTGGTTTGAGTCGTCAGAAGGGCTGGGAGCCGGTTATGGAACTTCGGAGCGAGGTAAGTCTCAGTTCTAACCTTGTAAGAGAGAATTAACCCCATAGGTGAATTAAATAAATGTTTGTACCTAATTGTGGGGGCTACGTACGTACGAGGTGACGAGAGTCCATACGTAGCTACTATTATGCTATTATCCGGGTAGTTTAGGACCCATATCATGCTATACTTGGAATGTTTGTGCCCTTACTTGCTAATATAATCACTTAGTCATGACAGAAATTGATAAAAGAATTGTATAAGGTTAAATTCACTTACTTGAAGGTTTGTACGAGATACTTGACTGTAAATGAGAAACTTGTGTTTTTTTTAAAATAATTGTTATTTGTGGATCGGGCCGAGCGCCTCGGTAGTAAATAGATGCATCTATGGTTCGCGCCATTCGACCCTCTGGTAGTGCACAATTTAATTTTTTTTTTGGATCGGGCCATACGACCTCGGCATGATTTGCGCATGACTTAATTGATTGTTTTGGGAATTATTGATAATTGATATGGCCACATTGGCCGAAGATTTAAATTGTTAAAAGATGAAGATAAATTTGGAAATCCTCTATTAACAAGAGAATTATTTACTTGCCTCATATTATTGTATTTACCGTTGCCTCATAAAATCCATAATTCATCATATCATTGGTATATTAATTATAGCCCATAGTAAGTGTCTGAGTCTACCCCTCGTCACTACTTCTTCGAGGTTAGGCGGGATACTTACTGGGTACGCGTTGATTTACATACTCATGCTATACTTGCTGCACATTTTTGTGCAGCTACACATATGTTTAGCGGCCTTGTGGGCGCAGAGGCGCGATTATAACGGGGACTTAGGTGAGCAGCATTCTATACGATGATCCGCAGCCAACAGAGTCTCCCTTAGAGTATTTGTATTTTTCCTGTCCAAATTTTATTCCGGACAGTTATTGTATTTTATTTTAAATTTCTTCAAAAGGCTCATGCACTTGTGACACCGGGTTCTAGGATGATTATAGGATGTTCAGTATTGAAATTGGAAAAACATTCTTATTTATTTTGTAAATTCATCTTTTACTAGATAAATTGAAGTAAATTTATGATTTCAAAAATATTAAAATGAGAATTTAATTAACTATTTAGTGTTGGCTTGCCTGACAGTGGTGTCCGGCGCCATCGCAACCTTTAACGGATTTTGGGTCGTGACAGGTACTATATCAGAAGGTGATTCCGAAGCCTGCAAACGCAGCCACAGGTTTACCTTGAGTCTCCACAACAAGATCTGTACTACTAGTGATCGGTCAACTGACTCCACATTTACCTGACTCTATACAAAAATGTGCAGAAGTATAGTATGAGTATACCACAATCGGAACCCAGTAAGTATCAAGACTAACCTCGGTAGAGTAGTGACGAGGTACAGTCAAGATACTCACTAGTCAAATAACATGTGCCATACTAAAATAATCAAAAATAAATAGCAGTGATAGAAACAATAATCCACCAGTGCTATAAACAGTAAGGCAGCAAGAACACCATAATTATTACTCAAATGAATAAGAAACACAAGGACAACCAATTAAATAAGTCTTTCACATATAATCTCTTCAAATAAATACCCTCCAAATATATTTCTTCAAATAAGTATCCTTCGAATATAAAACACTTCCGAACACCCATTCCGATACGAGTTCAACCATATCAATTTTATCCAATTCCGATAACAACTCGACCTCCAAATCATAAATTTTTGTTTTTGGAAGATTTTACCAAAATCTTGATTTTTTCCATAAAAATCCGAATTAAACGATGAATATAATCATAGATTCATGAAATGTAAACACTTTAGGATATAGAATACTTACCCCAATCCATATGGTGAAAATCGCCTCAAAAATCGCTTCAATCCGAGCTCCATAACTCCAAATATATTAAAAATGGCTAAAACCTTGAAATATAGCTACTGCCCAGGTACTTACTCTTCGCGATCGCGAAGCACAACTTTTCTCAGCCCAAAATTTGCCTTTCGCGGTCGCGGAAAATGCTTCGCGATCGCGAAGAACAAGTGCCCAGCTCTTCCAGACAGCCTCTAGTATAATGGTCATAACTTTTTGTACAAAACTTCAAATTGTAAATGGTTTAACTTTCTGAAAACTAGACACCAAGGACTACAACTTTCATATTTTTTTTATCTCCCAGTTCCTTATAGATTGCAATATATAAGTTGCCAAAATTAGCCCTGTGCAACACAAATTTCTTCTTAGCGATTTCCAAACTCTTCCCAGACAGCCTGTAGTATATTAACCATAACTTTTTGTACACAACTCAAAATGCCAAATGGTTTGATTTTCTGAAAACTAGACACAAAGAGCTACAACTTTTATTTTTTGATTATCTCCAAATTCCTTATATATTGTGAAATATAAGCTTCCAAAGTCGGGTCAGTGCAGCAGGATTTTCCTCTACGCGATCGCGAAAAGGCTTCCGCGATCGTGATTCACAGTCTAAACAGCAAAATTGCTCTTCGCGATCGCGATGCATACCTGTGTGGCCAAAAATCAGCAACTAAAAATGGCCTAAAAATGATCCGAAACCACCCCAAAACTCACCCAAGCCACTCGGGACCCCGTCCGAACATACCAACAAGTCTCAAAATATTTTACGGACTTAGTTGAAACCTCAAATCACATCAAACAACGCTAAAACCACGAATCATACCCAATTCAAGTTTAATGAAACTAAGAAATTTCAATTTCTACATTCGACGCCGAAACCTATCAAATCAAATCCGATTGACCTCAAATTTTGCACACAAGTCATAAATGACATAACGGATCTATGAAAATATTCAAGACTGAATTCCGACCCCGATATCAAAAAGTCAACTCCCCGGTCAAACTTCCAACTTAAACTTCCTATTTTCGCCATTTCAAGCCTAATTTAACTACGGGCTTCCAAATAATTTTTCGGATACACTCCTAAGTCCAAAATCACCATACGAAACTATTGGAATAATCAAAACTCTATTCCGGGGTCGTTTACTCAAAAGTCCAACTCTGGTCAATTCTATTCATTTAAGCTTCTAAATAAGAATTGTTCTTTTAATTTAATTCCGAATCTTCCGAAAATCAAACTCGACCACACCCGCGGGTCATAATGTATTTTACGAAACTGATCGAGACCTTTTGTCACTGAACGGGGTGTAAATTTCTAAAAGACAAGTCGAGTCATTACAAATTATTATAAAATTTGGCCAAGATGACTTTTGTGATAAATAGAGCGAAGTAAAATAATTTTTGTGTAACAAAAGAAAGAAAAAATGATTTTTGGGTACTGAACACAAAGTTAAATAATTCTTACGTAACAAAAAGAAGAATAATAACTTTTGCGTAATGAACACAAAATTGAATAACCACCGTTACAAATTTACTCATCCAACTTACAAATGATATAAGATTATTATACATACCTTTCAGATCTGTGGAAAGTGTGCTAAAAAAATTAATAAGTCAGAGGAATTGATCAAAAACATCGTACATTTGTGTTCGTTGGGACCCAATCAAAAGGAAAGTACACTTTTCAGTTCAAGGTCGATAGTGTCATTTTTGTGTATACAAAATCTGTCCACTCTTTTAAAAGGAATCTTATCAAGCATATAATACTCACAAAAGGTTTACTATATGAGACCACTTTTATTCTTCTCTATCTATTCTTTTTTCTTAAAAGAAAAAAAAGAATAACATGTGATTCCAAATATATTTTTCTCAAATTTTAAAAGTCGAATTAAGAGTTAAAGGTGTCTTCTAGCAAAATATGTTTGGGCTAGAGAGTTGTTCCTTCGTTTATTTATGAAACAATTTGGATCATTAATTATCCCCATTTAATTATCGAAATATTAGAACTTACGTTTATTTTGGTTGAGTTTTGAATAAATGCTAAGTATATAGTATAAGTTGATTCGCCCGACGGGTTATATTAACTGGGTGACAGCCACGTTTAGGGGGTATTTTGGGACGTGATAGTCGGTAACATTACTGTGAATAAATCTCCACGTTCTTAATCATGCTTAATGAAATATTTTTTTATGAAAATTATAAAATCAAAGCTCACTGATTTATCAGCCAAGCCATACCCATTAATCCAATAAATAAAATACTCATATTTAGCACAATGACACATCAGATTTATACTTTTAAATAAATAATATTAATAGATAAAGCTCTAAAAAACTTAATATTTGTAACGATCCGATCGGTCGTTTTGAGAGTTGTAGCCCCATTACCCCCATTTACTGCTCAATTTATGCTTTACATTTGTTATGTGACTTGCCGGGATGATTAGTTTGGGTCCGGTGAGGTTTAGGAATGAATTGGAACACTTAGTTCCAAAGTTTAAAGATTAAGTTGAAATAGTGATCGGATGTCGACTTACATGTAAACGACCCCAGAATAGAGTTTTGATGATTCCAATAGCTCCGTATGGTAATTTTAGATTTAGGAGTGTGTCCAGAAAATTTTTTGGAAGTCCGTAGTGGAATTTGGCTTGAAATGGCAAAAATTAAATTTTTGGAATGTTTGACCGGGGAATTGACTTTTTGATATTGGGATCAAAATCCAGTTCTGAAAATTTTTATATCTCAGTTATATCATTTATGACTTGTGTGCAAAATTTAAGGTCAATCAGACTTGATTTGGTAGGTTTCGGCATCGAATGTAGAAGTTGGAAATTCTTAAGTTCCTTAAGCTTGAATTGGGGTATGATTCGTGATTTTAGCATTGTTTTATATGATTTGAGGTTTCAAATAAGTTCGTATGATATTTTAGGACTTGTTGGTATATTTGGTTGAGATCCCAAGGGCCTCAGGTGAGTTTCGGATAGTTAACGGATCAAGAATTGAAGTTGGGAGTTTTCTGAAGTTGAGTTTGCTGGTTTTTGGGTGATCTGGTTTTTCCTTCATCTATCAAAAATCGAGGTCAGGAAATCAAAGTCAGAAAATCGAAGTCAGAAAATCGAGGTCATGAATTCGAGGTCAGAAAATCGAAGTCAGGAAATCGAGGTCAGAAAATCGAAGTCAGGAAATCGAGGTCATGAAATTGAGGGCAGCGCCTACACAGAGACTTTAAGTTATAAAATGGGGGCTTGTCCCATTCTCCATTTTTGACAAATTGGAGCTTTGGGAGATGCGATTTTTGAGAGATTTTAAAGGAAAAATATTGGGGTAAGTAATTCTAACTCAGATTTGGTCAATATACACGAATATATCATTATTTTCATCATTTCATTAGTGTTTTGAGATTGAAATTTGGGAAAAATTTTAAAGATCTCATAAAATGAATTTTTGAGATTTCGGTGTCGATTCAGAGTCGGATTTGAGTGAAACTAGTATAGTTGGACTCGTAATTGAATGGGTTGCCGGATTTTATGAGTTTCATTGGATTCCGAGACGTGAGTCCCACGGGCGATTTTTGGGTTAAATTTTGGATTTTGTTAGAAAATTTGTATTTTCATATGAAATTTATTCCTATAATTTATATTGATTGAATCGAATTAATTATGACTAGATTTGCGCCGATCGGAGTTGAAAAATCGAGGAAAAGGCATACTACTTGACTGATTGAGCATGGTTTGAGGTAAGTGACTTGTCTAACCTTGTGTGGGAGAAATTTCCCTTAGGATTGGTATTGATATGAAAATGTTGATGTATTGAAAGTCGTGTACACGGGGTGACGAGTGTGTACATGGGCTATGTGGAAGATTATGTCATTAAATTGTGTAGAGCATTGTTGCATATTAATTAAATTATTTTATTCTGTTATATTCATCATCGTTAATATATTTTCATATTTTAAATTTGCATGACCTGTTCCTGCTAAGTGTTTTACCTGTTTAGTTAAAACTTTGTTTCTTTTGTTCTGTGCATTAACTTGAAGGATGGATTTCATAATTTAATATTAAAAATAAAGTATTTTACATTTAAAAATCTGATATTTAGACAAGGTGTTATATTTGTGAAATATTATTTTTGCTGAATATTTTGTGAGATTTTCGTACTCATTGTGATGGAGCCGTGAGCTCTTTATTATGAAAAATATTGTTGTTGATTTATTTTGGCATGAGCCGTGAGCTATTTATTGTGGAAAAATATTGTTGTTGATTTATTTTTGGCATGAGCCGTGAGCTGTTTATTGTGAAAAAATATTGTTGTTGATTTATTTTGGCAAGTTGAAATATTTGGGCAATTGAGGTACAAATTATGATATATTGTGATATTGATACGCATGCGGTGATATAAGGTCTTGGTGTGGAAACGCATGCGGTGAGATAGGGGTGGCTTGATACGCGTGGCTAGTAGGGGAACTACTAGAAGTCATGCAGTGTGATAAGGGTGGCTAAAATGCGGGATGCTATTTCGGAAAAAATGTTTTCTTTAAAATTAGAAGGCTCCCGCGGTGATATAAGGAAGTGAGATATTGTGAATTTATTTATGATTTGGGACTATGAGGCGGTACCTCGGGAGTGCCCTTGTTGATATTTCTTTATGGCTGCATTGTATTTAGTTATTTTTGGTGTTTTCCTTAAAGTTGTAAATTTCTGTTTTCCTTCCGCGAGGTGTTAATTGCCCTTATTCTATGTAGTTAAACTGTGACATACTACTTACTTGATTTATCCCCATTGTCATTATTGTTATTATATTGTTAAACCTTTCTCCTTGTCTTTTATTATTTCAGTAGGGCCTGGCCTGACCTGACCTCGTCACTACTCTACCGAGGTTAGGCTTAGCACTTACTGGGTACCGCTGTGGTGTACTCATACTACGCTTCTGCACATCTTTTTGTGCAGATCCAGGTACATCTTATCAGACCAGGCATCAATGAATTAGCCGTACGAGGAGACTTCGAGGTATGCCAGCGTTCGCAGACTCCAGATTCCCCTTCTATCCTTATTATGTTGCTTCATTATTTTCTTTAGACTCTTATATATAGAGATATTGAGGATAAATCCTTAAAACATAGTGACTTATTTCTATCGGGTTTTGGGAGATGTAATTATGTGAATTTGCAGATTTATTTATTTCAGATTTCTATTATTATTCTGCATTGATAGGCTTACCTAGTCTTAGAGACTAGGTGCCATCACGACATCCTACGGAGAGAATTTGGGGTCGTGACAAGTTGGTATCAGAGCTCTAGGTTCATAGGTGTTATGAGTCACAAGCAAGTTTAGTAGAGTCTCGTGGATCGGTATGGAGACGTCTGTACTTATCTTCGGGAGGCTATGTAACTGTTAGGAAAATGTTCACTTCTTTGATTCCTTATCATGCACATTTGTTGACTTAGAAGTTCTAAACCATTGTCTTTCTATTCTCTCACAGATGGTGAGGATATGCATAACTGGATCCGATGATTAGACACCCGCACCCCCTGTTGGAGTCGTAAGAGGCCGAGGCCGGGGCAGAGGCCGAGAAAGACCGCGTGGTGCAACTAGAGCACCCGCACAAGCTGCTGCATAGGAACCACAAGTAGCTTCAGTTGGAGAACAAGCACCTGAGACGCCTGTTACTACTCCTGCACTTCAGGAGTCTCTTGCCCAATTTTTTAGCATGTTTGGCACTTTAGCTCATGCAGGGTTAATTCCAATTGCTCCTGCCACATCTCAGGCTGGGGGAGGAGCACAAAACTCCCGCCACCTGTACCCTAGAGCCACGTGCCCAGGTTGACCATGTCCCAGAGGTTATACCAGTGCAGCCAGTTATCCCAGTTTCGCCCGAGGTTAGGGCAGCAATTTCAGAGGGGGAGCAGCTTAGGCTCGAGAGGTACAAAAAGTACCACCCTCCCACATTCAGCGGTTTAGCTTCAGAGGATGCTCAGGATTTTCTTGAGGAATGTCATAATATCCTCTATACTATGGGTATTGTGGATTCTAGTGGGGTTTCTTTCACGACATTTCAGCTTAGAGGAGCAGCCTACCAGTGGTGGCGGGCATATGAGTTGGATAGTCTGGCTGAGGCAGCTTCACTCACTTGGACTCAATTTTCAGATATGTTTTTAAGAGAGTCTGTTCATCAGAGTCTTAGAGATGCATGGCACGCAGAGTTTGAGTAGCTGCGCCAGGGTTCTATGACCGTGTCAAAGTAGGTGGTCTGATTCAGTGATTTGGCTAGGCATGCACCAGCCTTGGTTGCTACTATTTGAGATCGGGTTCGTCGATTTATCAGGGACTCCACCCTAGTATCAGATTCAGTATGGCCCGAGAACTGGAGATGGACATCACATACCAACAGGTGGTGTCAATTGCTAGGAGATTGGAGGGTATGCAAACTCGAAAGAGAGAAGAGAGGGAAGCTAAGAGACCTCGGGATTCTGGCACATATAACAGTTCTCGTGCCCCAACTGCATCCCGTCATGGTAGAGGCTATGTGAGCCGTCCTATTCATTCAGCACTTCCAGCTTCCAACATTATTTCGGCTACTCCCAGACCCTAGGTTCCATATTATGCACCGCCAGTGTCTATTGTACCTCATATATGGGGTGCTTTCAGCGGGCAGTCCAGTCGATCAGGTCCGAGTCAGTCCCAGGAGCCACGTCATCCGAGGGCTTATTTTGAGTGTAGTGACACTCGTCATATAATGAGGTATTGCCCTAGATTAAGGAGGGGTGCACCTTCACAGATTTCTCAGGCCCCACCCATTCCACAGGGCCCTCGGGCTTCTCAGGCCATGATTACTGCACCAGTTGCTACTCCACCTACACAGCCAGCTAGAGGTGGAGGTCGGACAAGTAGAGGTCGCCCTAGAGGGGGAGGCCAGGCCAGATATTATACCCTTCCTGCTAGGATGAAGGCAGTTGCATCCGATTCTATTTTCACAGGTATTGTTCCGGTCTTTCATAAAGATGCATCAGTCTTATTTGATCCAGGCTCCACTTATTCTTATGTGTCATCTTATTTTGCCCCGTATTTGGGCGTATCCCGTGATTCTTTGAGTTTTTCTGTTTATGTACCTACACCCGTGAGTGAATCTATTATTGTTGACCGCGTGTATCGGTTGTGTTTGATTGTTATCAGTGGTTTTGAGACCAGAGCTGATTTATTATTACTCAGTATGGTGGATTTCAATATTATTTTGGGCATGGACTGGTTGTCGCCCTATCACGCTATCCTTGATTGTCATGCCAAGACAGTGACGTTGGCTATGCCAGGTCTACCACGGCTAGAGTAGAGAGGTACCTCAGATCATGTTCCTAGCAGGGTTGTTTCATTTATTAAGGCTCAACGAATGGTTAAGAAGGGGTACGATGTGTATTTGGCCTATATGAGATGTTAGTATTGATACTTCTACGTGGAGTCAGTTCCTATAGTAAGGGATTTTCCTGATGTATTTCCCGCGGATCTTCTTGGTATGCCACCCGATAGGGATATTGACTTTGGCATTGATCTGTTACAGGGTACTCAATCCATTTCTATTCTAACATATCATATGGAACCAGCAGAATTGAAAGAATTAAAAGAGCAGTTACAGGAGTTACTTGAAAAAGGGCTTCATTTGGCTCAGTGTATCACCTTGGGGTGCTCCTGTCTTATTTGTGAAGAAGAATGATGGCTCTATGCCGATGTGTATTGATTACCGCCAGCTAAACAAGGTTACAGTGAAGAACATGTATCCATTGTCGCATATTGATGACCTATTTGATCAACTTCAGGGTGCTAGAGTGTTCTCTAAGATTGACTTGCGTTCAGGCTATCATCAGTTGAAGATTCGGGAACCAGATATCCCGAAGACTGCTTTCAGGACTCGGTATGGTCATTACGAGTTCATGGTGATGTCTTTTGGGCTGACCAACACTCCAACAACATTTATGCACTTAATGAATAATGTATTTTAGACCTATCTTGATTCTTTCATCATTGTGTTTACTGACAACATTCTGGTGTATTCCCGAAATCGGGAGGATCATGAACAACACCTGAGGACTGTGCTTCAGACTTTGAGAGAAAAGAAGTTGTATGCAAAATTTTCAAAGTGTGAATTCTGGCTTGGTTCAGTTGGACTTTTGGGTCATGTGGTAACGAACAAGGGGATCCAAGTAGATCCGAAGAAAATTGAAGCAGTGGAGAGTTGGCCCAGACCGTCATCAACTACTGAGATCAGGAGTTTTCTTGGCTTGGTGAAGTACTATTGCCGATTTGTAGAGGGTTTCTCTTCTATTGTTTCACCTATGACCAAATTGACCTAGAAGGGTGCTCCGTTCAAGTGGACCGAGGAATGGGAGGAGAGCTTTCAAAAGCTCAAGACATCTTTTACTACAGCCCCAGTATTAATATTGCCTGCAGGTTCGGGGTCTTATACTGTGTATTGTGATATGTCACGTATTGGTCTCAGTGCGGTGTTGATGCAGGATGGTAGGGTGATTGCCTATACATCCAGATAGTTAAAGGTACATGAGAAGAACTATTCGGTCCACGACCTTGAGTTAGCAGCTATTGTTCATGCCTTGTAGATTTGGCGGCATTATTTGTACGGTGTCTATTATGAGGTTTATACCAATCACCGGAGTCTACATCATCTGTTTAAATAAAAGGATCTTAATTTACGCCAACGAAGGTGGTTGGAGTTGCTTAAGGATTATGATATCACCATTCTCCATCATCCTGGAAAGGCCAATGTGGTGGCTGATGCCTTGAATCGTAAGGCGGAGAGTTTGGGCAGCTTAGCATACTTACCAATAGTAGAGAGGCCTTTAGCCTTGGATGTTCAGGCCTTGACCAACCAGTTTGTTAGATTGGATGTTTCCGAGCCAAGCCGAGTTTTGGCTTATGTGGTTTCTCAGTCTTCTCTGTATGATTGTATCAGGGAACGTCAGTATGATGACCTACATCTGCTTATCCTTAAGGACACAGTTCAACACGATGACGCCAAAGAGGTCACTATTGGAGATGATGGTGTATTACGGATGCAGGGCAGGCTATGTGTGCCTAACATAGATGGTTTGCATGAGTTGATTCTCTAGGAGGCTCACAGTTTGCGGTACTCCATTCATCCAGGTGCTGCGAAGATGTATCAAGACTTGAGACAACACTATTGGTGGAAGCGGATGAAGAAAGACATAGTGGAATATATAGCTCGGTGCCTAAATTGTCAGCAGGTAAAATATGAGCATCAACGACCGGGTGGATTACTTCAGAAGTTAGAGATTCCAGAGCGAATCACTATGGATTTCGTTGTTGGGCTCCCACAGACTCAGAGGAAGTTCGATGCAGTTTGGGTGATTATGGATAGATTGACCAAGTCAGCTTATTTCATTCCTGTGGTTACTACTTACTCTTCAGAGCAGCTGGCTCAGGTTTACATTCGCGAGATTGTTAGGCTTCATGGCGTACCGGTATCTATCATCTCTGACCGGGGTACACAGTTTACATCACGGTTCTGGAGAGCCGTACATTGAGAGTTGGGTACTCGGGTAGAGTTGAGTACAACATTTCACCCTCAAATGGACAGACAGTCCAAGCGTACTATTCAGATATTAAAGGATGTGCTTCGTGCGTGTGTGATGGATTTTGGGGGTGCTTAGGATCAGTTCTTGCCACTTGCGGAGTTTGCCTACAATAACAGTTATCAGTCGAGCATTCAGATGGCTCCGTATGAGGCCTTGTATGGTAGGCGGTGCCGGTCTCCAGTAGGTTGGTTTAAACCGGGCGAGGCTAGACTATTGGGTACAGACCTGGTTCAGGATGCTTTAGAAAAGGTTAAGTTGATTCAGGATCGACTCCGTACAGCCCAATCTAGACAAAATAGTTATGCAGATCGGAAGGTTCGTGATATTGCATTCATGGTTGGTGAGCGAGTCTTGATCCGGGTTTCACCTATGAAGGGTGTTATGAGGTTCGGAAAGAAAGGCAAGTTAAGCCCAAGGTATATCGGACCTTTTGAGATTCTTGAGAGAGTTAGAGAGGTGGCTTATAGACTTGCACCACCACCTAGTCTCTCTGCAGTTCATCCAGTGTTCCATGTTTCTATGCTCCGGAAGTATCACAGCGATCCGTCTCATGTGTTAGACTTCAGCTCAGTCCAGTTGGACAAGGATCTATCTTATGTCGAGGAACCATTGGCCATTTTGGACAGACGGGTTAGAAAGCTAAGATCAAAAAGCATTGCTTCAGTGAAAGTACATTGGAGGGGTCATCCGGTTGACGAGGCGACTTGGGAGACCGAACATGATATGCGCAGCTGTTATCCTCATCTTTTCACCACTCCAGGTATAATTCTAAACTCGTTTGAGAATGAATGTTTGTTTAAGAGGTGGAGAATGTAACGGCCCGACCGGTCGTTTTGAGAGTTATAGTTTCATTTCCCTATTTACTGCTCAATTTATGCTTTACATTTGTTATGTGACTTGCGGGGGAGATTAGTTTGGGTCCGGTGAGGTTTAGGAATGAATTGGAACACTTAGTTTTAAGGTTTAAAGTTTAAGTTGAAATAGTGAACGGATGTCGACTTATATGTAAACGACCCCGGAATAGAGTTTTGATGATTCCAATAGCTCCATATGATATTTTGGACTTAGAAACATGTCCGGAAATTTATTTGGAAGTCCATAGTGGAATTTGGCTTGAAATGGTGAAAGTTGAATTTTTAGGAAGTTTGACCGGGGAGTTGACTTTTTGATATCAGGTCGAAATCCAATTCTAAAACTTTTCATAGCTCCGTTATATCATTTATGACTTGTGTGCAAAATTTGAGGTCAATCGGACTTGATTTGATAGGTTTTCGGTATCGAATATAGACGTTGGAAATTCTTAAGTTCCTTACGCTTGAATTGGGGTATGATTCGTAGTTTTAGCATTGTTTTATGTGATTTGAGGTTTCAAATAAGTTCGTATGATGTTTTAGGACTTATTGGTATATTTGGTTGAGGTCCCGATGGCCTCGGGTGAGTTTCGGATGGTTAACGGATCAAGAATTGAAGCTGGGAGTCTGCGAAAGTTGAGTTTGCTGGTTTTTGGCTGATCTGGTTTTTCCTTCATCTGTCAAAAATTGAGGTCAAAATCGAGGTCATGAAATCGAAGTCATGAAATCGAGGTCAGGAAATCGAAGTCAGGTAATCGAGGTCAGGAAATCGATGTCAGAAAATCGAGGTCAGGAAATTGAGGGTAGGAGATCGAGGGCAGGAAATCGAGGGTAGCGCTTGGACAGATTCTTTAAGTTATAAAACGGGGGCTTCGTCTCATTTTTCATTTTTGACAAATTGGAGCTTTGAGAGAGGCGATTTTTGAGATATTTTCAAGAAAAAATATTAGGGTAAGTAATTCTAACTCGGATTTGGTCAGTATACACGAATATATCATTGTTTTCATCATTTAATTAGTGTTTTGAGATGAAAATTTGGGAAAAATTTTAGAGATCTCATAAAATAAATTTTTGAGATTTCGGTGTCGATTCAGAGTCGGATTTGAGTGAAACTAGTATGGTTGGACTCGTAATTGAATGGGTTATCAGATTTTGTGAGTTTCGTAGGATTCTGAGACTTAGGCCCCACGGGCGATTTTTGGGGTTAAATTTCGGATTTTGTTAGAAAATTTGTATTTTCATATGGAATTTATTCCTATAATTTGTATTGATTGACAAATTAATTATGACTAGATTCGAGCTGATCGAAGTCGAAAAATCGAAAAAAAGGCATGCTACTTGACTGATTAAGCGTGGTTTGAAGTAAGTGACTTGTCTAACCTTGTGTGGAGGAAATTCTCCTTAGGATTGATATTGATATAAAAATATTAATGTGTTGAAAGTCGTGTACACGAGGTGACGAGTGTGTACACGGGCTAAATATGGAAGATTATGTTATTAAACTGTGTAGAGCACTGTTGCATATTAATTAAATTATTTTATTCTGTTATATTCATCATCGTTAATATATTTTCATATTTTAAATTTACCTGACTTGTTTTTGCTAAGTGTTTTACCTGTTTAGTTGAAACTCTGTTTCTTTTGTTCTGTGCATTTACTTGAAGGATGAATTTCTTAATTTAAATATTATTAAAAATAAAGTATTTTACATTTAAAAATTTGATATTTAGACAAGGTATTAAATTTGTGAAATATTATTTTTGCGGAATATTTTGTGAGATTTTCGTACTCATTGTGATGGAGCCGTAAGCTCTTTATTATGAAAAATATTATTGTTGATTTATTTTGGCATATGCCGTGAGCTATTTATTGTGAAAAAATATTATTGTTAATTTATTTTGGCAAGTTGAAATATTTGGGCACTTGAGGTACAAATTGTGATATATTGTGATATTGATACGCATGCGGTGGTATAAGGTCTGGGTGTTGAAACGCATGCGGTGAGATAAGGGTGGCTTGATACGCATGGCTAGTAGGGGAACTACTAGAAGTCATGCGGTGTGATAAGGGTGGCTAAAACACGGGATGCTTTTTTGAAAAAAATATTTTCTTTAAAATTTAATGTGAAGGCATTTGAGACTACGAGGCGGTAACTCGGGAGTGCCCTTGTTGATATTTCTTTATGGATGCATTGTCTTTGGTTATTTTTGGTATTTTCCTTCCTTCTGCGAGGTGTTAATTGCCCTTATTCTGTGTAGTTAAACTGTGACATACTACTTACTTGATTTATCTCCATTGTCATTATTGTTAAACTTTTCTCTCTGTCTTTTATTATTCCAGTAGGGCCTGACCTGACCTTGTCACTACTCTACCGAGGTTAGGCTTGGCACTTACTGGGTACCATTGTAGCGTACTCATACTACGCCTCTGCACATCTTTTTTGTGCAGATCCAGGTACATCTTATCAGGCCAGGCATCAGTGAATTAGACGTACGAGGAGATTTCGAGATATATCTGCCAGCGTCTGCAGACTCCGGAGTCCCCTTCTATCCTTATTATGTTGCTTTCTTATTTTCTTTAGACTATGATATATAGAGATATTGAGGATAGATCCTTAGAAGCTTGTGACTTATTTCTACCGGGTTTTGGGAGTTGTAATTATGTGAATTTGCAGATTTATTTATTTTAGATTTCTATTGTTATTCCGCACTGATAGGCTTACCTAGTTTTAGAGACTAGGTGCCATCGACATCCTACGGAGGGAATTTGGGGTCGTGACAATATTAAACACATGTATCTTTGAAACGTTTTTTAAAATTTTTTATTGACTATAAAAATCTATCATTTGTTAAACAAATATGTTTTTATTATTTCAAATAAGTATTAAAAATAAATATTTTTATTGTTTTTATATTTAAAATATGTTCATATTTGAATATGATTAAACAAATTGAGTGTCATGAAAAATTAAATGTATGGATATATTATAAAAATTATAAATAAAATAATATAAAGTTATTTTGATTATAAGTAAAATACCTAGGTAAAAGAATATTATATAGTATATAATATAGAAGGTATTATATAAATGAGAGGATTTATAATGTCAAGGGCGTAATAAACTTTTCAAGTTAAATTATTATAAAATATGGTCAATGTGACTTTTGTGATAAATAGAGCAAAATAAAATAATTTTTGTGTAACAAAAGAAAGAAAAATGACTTTTAAGTACTACACACAAAGTTAAATAATTTTTACGTAACAAAAAAAAGAATAATAATTTTTGCGTAATGAACATAGACTTGAATGACGAAGATGAAATTTACTCATCCATCGTACAAATGAAATAAGATTATTACACATGCCTTTCACATTTGTGGAAAGTGCTAAAAAATTTAATAAGTCAAACGAATTGATCAAAAACATCGTACATTTGTGTTCGTTGGGAGTTGGAACCCAATCAAGAGGGAAGTACACTTTTCAGTTCAATGTCTATAGTGTCATTTTTGTGTATACAAAATCTATCCACTCTTTTAAAAGGAATATTATCAAGCATATAATACTCACAAAAGGTTTACTATGAGACCACTTTTATTCTTCTCTATCTATTCTTTTTTCTTAAAAGAAAAAAAAGAATAACATGTGATTACAAATATATTTTTCTCAAATTTTAAAAGTCGAATTAAGAGTTAAAGGTGTCTTTTAGCAAAATATCGAGATTTTCTTTCTCAAAATATTGATATGTGTGACTAACCAGTGATTCAAGGGTATAGTAGTCATTATAACAGTAAACCTCACGTAGTATCATTCTTGTGTGTAAAATCTTGCTTCAGTTTCAAGCGTTGGAAGCTCCGAAATCCAACACCCAAAACTCCAAGCCTCCATTGAAACAATGTCGACATCCGTGAACTTAGAAGATGTTCCGTCGGAAAGCCTCATGTCGGAGCTCCTCCGCCGCATGCGGTGTTCCTCCAAGCCTGACAAACGTCTTATTCTCATTGGTAATTATACTCACATCTGCTCTCTTTTGTTTGTGTGTATATCTGACGTTCACTGTCAAAATTCTTTCCTTTTACTTTATCATATGTTTTTTGCCAATCAGATCCACACGATTTATTTATTACTTTGTTTGTTTTGCTTTATGGTGTGTTATCGGTACATATATGTGGTGTTCACTCTCAAAGTTCTTTCTTTGAGTACTTTATATGGTTTTTGCCCTCATAATACTATCAGATCTACAGTTTTTCCATTTCAGTTAAGCAGAATTTTGTAATTGATTAGTTTATTTCTGTTGGGTTTTGCTCCTTGGGGTTTTGGGAGTGGGAGGGACATTGTGCATACTGTAAACGAGAGGAAAGTTCTGGAATTTACGTGAATTTTATCGTTTAGAGGATGAGACAAGATCTTCCAGAAAAAAAATCTCTGTTTTACACAGGTTGCAATAGGTTAAATTTATTAAGTGAAGTGATCAAAGAGTAAAATTGCACCCTTACCTTGCTCCCATTATTTACCATGCTCCTTGTCGGTGGCATTGTTCGAATTTGTGATACGCGCCTTACCTGTATCTCTCACGTCGTATCCTTAGCACTGAACCAAAGTCGTGAGGCGTATTTTGGGTTAATATCTATGTCTGAAGTCTTCTCTATATTTTTTAAAACAAGGTGACATAGATATATGATCTTTTTGGTACTACATTTGTGTCAGATGTTACTTATCCACAAATAAAATTGTGTGAGATGTTGAAAAGTCTAGAAGATTGGTTATGAATATTAGGAAAGTAAAAGAAAGAGTCTAGAAAGTCAGAAGTGATAAAAGGTTTGTGAAATTGGGAGGCACTAGGAGTGCAATAACTATGATATGAGAAGAAGCGAGTAGAAATGGTAAAACTTTGCCTTGTTTTGGTATGGGAAATCTTCAGCTCGAAGATGTGCTGCCTCCTTTTCCAACATTTCTGGAATTGGCTTGAAGTAGGATGCCATGGGGGATCTTGATGGAAGATAAAATATTTTGAAAATAAGAGAATTTTGACCATGTCAAATAACATCTACCTGCCCTGCGTGCGTGTCGGCTTATTTTTAAATCCGTACTGTTGCATTTTGGTTTCAAGTCTAAACAAATAATATGCTATGTCAAGCTACAATAGTATTCCTTAAAAGGAGTAATGAGTCAACCGAGCTTTCAAGTTAAAATAGGGATTCTGCCAGAGCATCTGGTTTCCTGACTATTTGTAATGGATAATTTGGTAATGATCCTAGCTTTTATGTTGTTAGCTTTCACGATACAAGAATTGAAGGTTAAGATCAAGTGTATATAACACTTAAAGTGATTTCATGTTGGCTTGTTTGGTTTTTTGCTGATATTGGGTGGAAGTAGCTATACTCTTCTCTGGTAAAGTGCTCTCTCTATATGCGAATGTTCTATGGTGTTTTTCCTTTTGGGAATCTCTTTGTGATTCAAGTCAAGCTACTACCCGCTCAACCCTTGGAACACTAAACCAGGGTGTCATCCTTCGGTCTGGAGTACCTAGACTTGATTGATTCTCAATAGTGTAAATAGAAAGGCAAAAAACATTCCAATGGATTCCACATGCCTCAAGGAGAAGACTGGACAATAATTTGCCTCCTGTTTCATGTTTGGGTCTCTTGGCATTTTTTTCTTCTCTAAGCTTTTTGCATAATGCTCGTAGGCGGCGGATATATAGGTGGTTGAAAGTTTTAGCCAAGGATATATATTTGGATTGGGTTTGGAGCTGGTTATTCTTAATGAGTTATACCAATTCTTCTTTTTCCTAGTTGACTAGTATATTTATTTCATAGCAATTGTGTTTTAATATTTCTGTTCTGGTTTACCATTGTTCTAGTTTCTCTGGACAAACAATGTCATCCATGTGCTCAATCTGAAGTCATTTGGGTGTTGAGTTCTCATCATATGGACTTATATGTAGAATTATTCTCTTTTGTTTTGCCATATTTTTGTGATAGATAATTCTATAGATTTTCCTTCTCTCTCCAAACTATTATTATGTTGAGATCTCTTTTTTTTTTTTGATAAGGTAAACTAAAAACTAGAAATATTTTGCAGGCCCACCTGGATCAGGGAAAGGAACGCAATCTCCTATCATTAAAGATGAGTATTGCTTGTGTCATTTAGCCACTGGGGACATGCTGAGAGCTGCTGTTGCTGCCAAAACGCCTTTGGGCATTAAGGCGAAGGAGGCCATGGATAAGGTCACATTGGGTGTTTATTTTGATTATTATTATGGTTTTCTGACTACCCTGCTTCTTTCAAGTTTCAACTAGAGAATACAAGAGAGAACACATTGGTTTTCCTTTCCTCAGTAAAATTGTTTTTGTACTATCTTTTCAGGGAGAACTTGTTTCTGATGACTTGGTTGTTGGTATCATAGACGAAGCACTAAAGAAGCCGTCATGTCAAAAAGGATTCATTCTTGATGGATTCCCTAGGACTGTGGTGCAAGCAGAAAAGGTTTTTTTCCTGTTAATCCATGACTATTTATGCTTATATTGTCTTTATGTTCAATTCTTGCCAGCTTTGAATCTTTGTAGTAGGAAATCATGTCGTTCTCTGCTTATTGCAGCTTGATGAGATGCTTCAAAATCGAGGGACTAAAATTGATAAGGTCCTTAATTTTGCGATTGATGATGCCATCTTGGAGGAGAGAATTACCGGACGTTGGATCCACCCAGCTAGTGGTCGTTCATACCATACAAAATTTGCACCTCCAAAAGTACCTGGGGTAGATGATGTAAGATAATACTGTCAAAATTTATTTATTTAATTGGTCTGTTCTGATAATACTGTTGTTCCTCTCTAACTTATCAAAAATAAAGAAGAAGTCTTTTTGCTGAAGTAGTTCATTGTAATGTGTCTGCAAAGACTGAGCAATTGTTTGTTTACAATTTTATAATCGTTATTGTCTGCTATGCAACTTATATTCTGTCAGAAAAACTTAGTTTCATAACTTTCTATATTAAGGACTTTCTCCACAAAAAAAAAAAGGAAGCTCTGACATCTGAATCTAATTAAATTTTATTTGTCTTCATGAAGGTCACTGGAGAGCCTTTGATACAACGTAAAGATGATACTTCTGCTGTTCTCAAGTCAAGGCTGGAAGGCTTCCATAGGCAAACTGAGCCGGTAAATAGCTGTTTATCTCTTCTGATTGTGGGAGAAAGGGGAAAAAAGGAAAAATCATCTGTTTATCTAGTTGCTTTGGTAGAGAATTGATCTCAATCTAATATTCAAGCCCTGAATGAACTGAGTAGGTAGGATTCCTTTGGGGAAAGTATGTCCAGACTAAGAATTGCATTTGGGAATCTAACATAATGTATACGAGATTTGGCAACATTTACCACTCTGTCACTCGAAGTGTTGAAAAGAGAGATTTTTCAGTTTGCAATTGATTATAGCCTTTCATTTTAGGACAAAGATTATATACACAGGGTATAGCAGTCATTTGACCTAATAATGTTTGTTTATTTTAGTTCAATACATGTGAAAGCCAATGATCCATTTTTGTTGTCTGTTTGGGCTCTACTTTAGTCTCTGTCTCATGCTAAAGCTGTTTTGTTTTAATGTACAGGTCATTGACTACTACGCCAAGAAGGGTAATGTAGTGAATCTTCCTGCGGAGAAACCACCACAGATGGTCACAAATGAAGTCAAGAAAGCTCTCTCCTGATCGAAGGATGCCAAACTTTTTTGTTTAAAGGCTAGAAAATTGAACTCTGAATTTTGGTTTAACCCGTTATATTTCTAGGTGACTGACTTGGCTATTTATCTTTTATGGCACTAGGTTGGTACCAACCCCTTATGAACATCACAAAGATGGTGTATTTATTTTATTTTTAACATTGAAATCTAGTGAGCTTTTGCAGAGTGCCGTAGGAATTTGCACAAAGTTATTACTCTTTTGAGCCAGATTGAATTCAGAGGAGTGTAACAGAAGATGCAAAGTAGGAGCCACGATTTTCGAGTGTGTGGGAGGGTAACTGAAACGGCTTCTGGGTTCTGGAAATGTTATTTTCAGTAGTCTGCTTTTATGAAACATTAGTTTATCTGTCAACAGACTTATCATTTACAGGTTGCTCCACAAAAGCATCTCTCTTAGCTGCCCTCTTTTAGAAGAAAACAGTTTGTTTCCCCTGAAATAATGTTTCAAGAGGTTTAAGCTCTAACCAATATGAAAAAGATATCACGAGAAGAAACTATGTTCTAGGTGTTTGCAGGTTGCTTTATTGGCCTAACTTTTTTTATAGTTCCAAGCAATTCAGACAAGGCGCTTCTTGGTATAGTGCTATTTTGTCTGCTGAAACTAGTGTAGCATGTTTTCAATTAGATTTTTATTACTTTGTTGTATTATACAGCACAAAAATTGTCTGAATAACCTTTAATTAGATGGCGGTTGTGCCCCATTACAAGTAAGAAAAATGTGTTCTGCCTGCGTATCTCAACCTCCTGCGCTCCATTAAGGATGGGTTGTCAAAATTGAGAGAAGACGACTTAATGCAGTTTTAGTCGATCCTAACTTTGATCTTTTCTCAACGATAGCCTTTTGTAAGTACATATTGAGCATGTAAAGATTATACTAGTAATTGTTCTCCGATGGAAACAGTTGCAAGTAGAAAAAGAAAGTCATAGAAGCTGCCATGTCTTCCTTCGCCGGCAAGTACCTAAAAATGATGATTGCGAGGCTGCACCATCGATGCAAATCTCACATAGAACATCGAATGCGTAGATAATTGTCCATCTTTGAGAGTGAAGGAACCGTGAAGTAATAAAAAAACAGAGCTCCAGAAAATTTGAGTGTGAGAGTTGCAAATGCTACTAGAAGTTCACCTGCAGTTATGTTGCCAAAAATCGTCTCCGGAGGCTTCCCTTGTTCTGGTCATTCATTTGTTTTAGTTCCCTCCCACCCTTACCCTCTTCGAGGGAAGTTAAGGGTCTACAATATTCAATAAGTAGAAGTAAGAGGGGTTTCTTTGCAATTTGCAACTCTTTTTAGAAAAATAGTCGTACACGGGAAAACTGCAATATACAGTTGGTTAAGTTCTGGCGGGAAACGGAGAAAAGAATCTTGTAACCAACTTAACGGCAAATAATATCTTGACCAAAATCTCCCCTTCATCAGTTCTCTGATTTACTACGCTTCAAGTTTCTGTTATTCCACAGTTTTGTCTCTAGAAAACCATCTTCACCTGAATACATTTCTCTGCTTTTCTTCCACAAGAGCTTCTGTAAATTTCTCAGAGAATCTTCAATGGCGAGAACAAGAAATTCCAAGAGCTCATTCATCTCTCTCAACCCATCATTCTTCACTCATTTGCTCTCACTATTTCCCTTCAATTCCCTCAATTACTCACCCAAAAGGAACTCAAGAAACACCCAAACACATCTCTATTCATCTCCATTTCTCTCTTTCTGTTTCCTCTCTCTGCTCATTTTCCTCACTTTCTTTGGCATTTTGATGCTCACATTCACAACCCTTTTCCAAAATTCAGTCCCATGCCCTGAGACTTCTTCTTCTCCTCTGTTATTAGCCTCTATTTTGGCTGCAGCATCAGGTTCTGTTCAAGATGACCCAATTACTCTATCTACTGGAGCAATGGTGCCGCTTCCGGCTCACGGGGCGGTTGGAAATATTTCCGAGGAGGAAAAAGAGTTCTGGAAACAACCAGATAATCAGGGATACATCCCTTGTTTGGATTTCAGTCTCAAGAATCGAAAAGCCTCTGCAAAGATTTCCAAAGAGAGGAGGAAATTTTTGGTTGTTGTTGCTTCAGGAGGATTGAATCAGCAAAGGAATCAGATTGTTGATGCAGTTGTCATAGCAAGAATTCTTGGAGCTGCTCTCGTTGTTCCTGTTTTGCAAGTAAATCACATTTGGGGTGATGATAGGTAAAATATGAAGTTCCCCTTGGTTTTTTTCAACTGTTTTGACTCATTTGGTTTTCAAGATTATAAGTACTTACTTTTGTGTGCAGTGAATTTTCGGATATATTCGATGTTGAACATTTCAAGAAAACTTTGAAAGCTGATGTTCGAATTGTGACATCATTGCCATCTACACATTTTGTTTCTAAACAGACTATCAATCGTGAACTTCCTTTTCATGTATCACCGCTCTGGCTTAGAGCCAGATTTCTCAAACAAGTAAGAAATTGAAACTGCTCCTTTTGCTGTACTAATACTTGAGTTGAGTAGTGAATTGGTCATCCTGATTTTAGCATTGCCTATTGTCTAAATTTGTTATGTCCGTTCAATTTAGTCATAACTTTATGTTACATTTAATTTTATAGCTAAACGAAGAAGGTCTGCTTATATTGAAAGGATTAGATTCTAAACTCTCAAAGAATCTTCCACCTGACTTGCAGAAGCTCAAATGCAAGGTAATACAACGAACTGCAGCTTGTTTTCTGAACTAGTGATTAAGCTAAGTAGTTAAAAAAAATTGAGGAAGTAACTTCCTTGTTTTGTTGCAACACAGGTTGCATTCCATGCATTAAGATTTGCAACTCCAATTAGGGAGCTAAGCTATCAGATAGCTAGAAGAATGTGGATTGAAGGTCCTTATGTTGCTATCCATCTCAGATTAGAGAAGGATGTTTGGATCCGAACCGGATGTCTTACCGGTTTAGGCAAGCAATTTGACAGTATTATAAGTAGAGAAAGGGAATCTCACCCTGAATACCTCACTGGCAAGTTGAACATGACTCATGCACAACGGCGACTTGCAGGACTTTGTCCTTTAAATGCATCAGAAATGGCAAGGTAAAATTTGTTTAAGTCCTTGACCATGTTTTGTTATACTTTAAAATGACCTAAAATCATTCTCAAATGGGGCATTATATGTTACAGATTTCTGAATGGTTTAGGAGTACCAAGCAGCGCTCATATATATGTTGCTGGAGGAGAACCCTTTGGAGGCGCGCAAGCTATGCAGCCTCTACAAAAGGAGTTTCCAAATTTAGTCACAAAACATACATTGGAGCGAAATGGAGAGCTCACTCCATACTTGGAAAAATCTTCAATGTTGGCAGCTATCGACTACATTGTGTCTTTGAGCAGTGATGTTTTCATCAATTCCCATGGAGGTAACATGGGCCGAGCTCTCGAGGTATTAAGTAGCAATAGACTTGTTATTTATTTACTGATTTTTTTAACATTGGACAATGCTGATTGTTTTTTGAACTTTGGTGGTCAGGGACATAGGGCATATGTAGGACACAGAAAGTACATAAAGCCAAACAAGAGAATGATGCTGCCTTTCTTTGAAGATCCATCTTTACCTGAGGAAGAATTCAAAAGGATAATAAAGAAACTGCACAGGAAAAGTCAGGGGCAACCTGAGCCGAGGACGAAGAAGATTGACAGAGATGTAATAGCATATCCTGTCCCTGAGTGTATGTGCAAGCCATAATAGACATATCTCTGTGTCAACAATTTAGATCACTGGGGCTAAAATTTTGTATGCAAATGGTCATTCCAGTTTTAACAGTCAAATTTCCAGTTTGCCAAGTCTAAAATAGCAGTATGGGGACTAGTCAGATAATAAATCAGTATTGTAGAGTAAAACAAAAGGATATGAGAAAGTATTTAAAGTAAGGGTACAACTTCTAAGACAAAGGTAAAGGCTAAAACGTTATACTTTACACAGATCTGGCACATATTCTTAATAGTAAAGTGGAGTCTTTTCCACTTTAATCGCATTGCACTAACTAAAGTAAAGAAATGCATCTATTCCTCGTCACAGAAGAACGTAACTAGTAAATAAGAATTGAATAAAAATGAATCTGTTAACAACGACAACAACAACAACCCAGTATAATCCCACTAGTGGGGTCTGGGAAGGGTAGTTTATACGCAGACCTTACACATACCCTAAGGTAGAGAGACTGTTTTCGATAGACCCGCGGCTCCCTCCCTCCAAAAATGAATCTGTTAAGTGAAAATAATATAGGAAACTGAAAGTTGACTGCATGCTCATTCCAACTAGTGTTTCATATTTGAAGAGACGGAGGAGCCAAATTTTTAAGTTTATGGGTTCCAAAATTAAGATATGACAACTTATTAGGTTCGTGATAAATTATTTATACATAATAAGTGGGTTTAAGTTACTGGGTCTGTCGGATCCATAATTGCTACTTTAGCTTTGCTCCTGCTTTTTGTGCACAAAAATTTATTATCATTGGCATTGGTCCAAACCTTAGCGGAAACGTTTTACAAAAATTATATGTAAAATAAAAATAAAAACATAATGCTTTGAATTTGCCAATATTTTCTATAAGAAAAGTAATAGTTTAAAGAATATCTACTTGGCTTCAACAATTCACTTCTATGAAATGTTAGTATAAGAGCAGTACATAAAATAAAGTTTTTAGTGACGATGTTGGTCTTCTGTGGCGACCTCCATAGACCACAGTCGCGACTCGCCACCAAAAAGTAGATCTTCTTTAGCCTCCCCGAGAGAAGTGCTATATGTCGCCGTTTGAATTGGCAACTACATTTCAGTGACGACCGTCTGTGGCGACCTCCACAGTCACCGCAAAACGTAGTGCCAAGTCGCCCTGCACGAAGTGCTATGTGTCGCCATTTGAATTGTGACTTACCATAACTGACGACTCTGCCTGAGTCGCCACCAAAAGTTGTGATAGGTGTAGCTAAAATTTATTTTACAACAACATAGCCAGTATTATCCCACACCATGGGGTCTGAGGAGTTTAGTGTATACGAAAACCTTACTCCTAACTTGTGAGGATAGAGAGGCAAAATTTATTTTGTGACGCTATATTTTTATATATTTTTGTGACAACTTTGGTCGCTATAAAACTAACGATCTTAATGAATAATCGATATAGGTGTCAAGGGGCAGGGCCAGGCCGGTCAGGGGTAGAGGAAAAAGGAACCGGCCGTTTTCATTATCGGGCCGGTTTCGGTTATTTTTTACCGTGTTTATCAGTGCAAAATTTAACCTGAACGGTTCCGGATGGGCCTTTTTTAAAAAAAAAAATATTTTGTATTTTGTATAACAATCGTAATTTATAAAATTTTAAAAAAATTCAAAAAATAGCTTCTTAATCCGATCTGATTAACCCGTTCCCATATGACTTGACCATAACGGGTCGTACAGGTCCGATTAACCGGTACCAAAAATTTACTCAGCACAGTCCGGTCCCCGTCCCAACCCAGCCCTGCCCGGCCCCTTACCACCGATCCGGTTTAAAATTGGTCTGGGCCGATCCGGAACCGGGCCAGCCCGACCCGTTTGACAGCCATAGTTGAAACATTAATAATTCGAGGACTGATGCATATATCTTGACGTGATTTGATCCGGTAATGACAAACTTGAGAAAACACATTTTGAAAAAAGTACCTAGCCTTTCTTTCAAGTTCCAACAATAGAAGTTTATAGAAATGTGTCCATTACAATAAGGCGATTGTGTGTGTGGGCGGGGAGCCGGAGGAGAATAATCTGAACGAATTTGCACCTATTTGTATTGAAAATTGGTAGTTAAATTATAAGCATATATGATTTTCTCCCAACATTAAAACATTTCTTCTATAGGCGTTAAAGAGTTACAAAACGCAAATGCAATTTCACTTGATATATGGATTAGTTTCTATGTTTTAATTCCAACACTGAATTCGTATTCTTTAAAATGATTAACCAACTAACTATTGACTGATGAAATACGTAGACTTATATAGATAACTCGCGTTCAACCTACCTAGATCACTAATTTTGTTTAGTTCTTAAAATATCAATTGAAATCAACAAAGTGAAATTAAGTCACTTGAGCAAACTGTAGCATAATATCGTGAAACCGACATCATATATTATAAATGTCTGTTTTCAAGAAAGAAAAAGAAAAAGAAAGATAGCACTATATTTGACATTTTAAAAAATTTCAAGAATCTAGAAACTGAATAATTAGAAATTAATAATATTGAGTTTTGAACTACAATTTTGAAAGAAAGATATGCACTTAAATTAGTTTTCAGTAAACATTCTTAAAAACAATTTGATATGTTTGTGCAAAAACTGTATATAAGTTGTTTATAGTGGAGAATTTAATCTTTTGAATGCAAAATCAATTTTTTCCCCTAATGTGTGTAAAGTGAATACACAAAAGAAAGGGATCACCTTTCTATCTTTTTCCCTCTCTTCATTAGCGTCGCCCTCAAGCAGACTTTTCTAAAGTAACCACTACACCCATAAGATCCAAATAAATTGGATCGAGAGGAGAATAATCGAAACGAATCTGCACCTATTTGTAGGGGGAAGCGATTGGAGAATAATCAGAACGAATCTGCACCTATTTGTAGAGGGAAGCGATTCAGAACGAATCTGCACCTATTTGTATGTTGGTACTTAAATTATAAGCTTATATGATTTTCTTCCAACATTAACATTAAGACCTTTCTTCTATAAGCGTTAAAGAGTTGCAAAACTCAAATGTAATTTCACTTGGTATATGGGTTAGTTTCTATGTTTTAATTCCAATACTGAATTCGTATTCTTTAAAATGATTAATCAACTAACTATTGACTAATGAAATACGTGGACTTACATAGATCACTCGCATTGAAACCTACATAGATCACTAATTTTGTTTACTTCTTTAAAATATCAATTGAAATCAACAAAGTGAAATTAAGTCACTTGAGCAAACTTTAGCATAAAATCGTGAAAGCGGCATCATATATTATAAATGTCTGTTTTCAAGAAAGAAAAAGAAAAAGAAAGTTAGCACCATATTTGACATTTTAAAAAATTTCAAGAGTCCATAGAAACTGAATAATTAGAAATTACTAATATTGAGTTTTGAACTAAAATTTTGAATAAAAAGATATGCACTTAAATTAGTTTTCAGTAAACATTCTTAAAAACAATTTGATATGTTTGTGCAAAAACTACATATAAGTTGTTTATAGTGGAGAATTTAATCTTTTGAATGCAAAATCAATTTTTTTTTTCCTAATGTGTGTAAAGTAATTGCACGAAAAAAAAGGGATCACCTTTCTATCTTTTTCCCTCTCCTTCATTAGCGTCGCCCTCAAGCAGGCTTTTCTAAAGTAACGACTACACCCAATCCAAATAAATTGGGATTAGTTATATGAATTTTTAGGGGTTCATTTAAGTCCAAATTTTATATTATTATCATATCAATAGAATAAAAATAAAATAAAAATCAAACCCTATATAGATGATAGTCCAAATTGAATAAATTTTCAGTTGGGGAGTAGTAGTGTTTAGTTTAACAAACAAATCAGAGAGAACAAATCAGTGTGTTTGAAGACGCAAACAATGGCAGTAGCAGCCGATCTGATTGATTTCTTGAACGCTTCTCCTACAGCTTTTCATGCAGTTGGTACTCTACTTTATCTCATTCTATCTTCTTTCTCCCTAATCGCACCACAGTATTGAAATCAGTCTTGCGTTTTTTTTTCTTACTGTTTAATTAAAAATTATGTTTTTAATTGATTTTTCTTTGGTTGGGTTTCTCTAGAGGAAGCAAAGAAGAGGCTTAAAAGTGCAGGTTATGTACAAATATTTGAGAGAGAGGACTGGGATTTGAAAGCTGGGAACAAGTATTTCTTCACTAGGAACCACTCTACTATTGTTGCTTTTGCTCTCGGTAAAAAGTATGCTCCCAATTTTTATTCTTTTTTTATTTTTCTTATAACTTAGGTTTATGTTGTATTGGTTACAGAGAAAGAGCACATGAATGAATTTGCTATGTTTATTCTTATAAATTGGACCTCGTTTATCATTAGTGCCTGATATTAATAAACTCATTCTAGATACGTTGCTGGAAATGGATTTTACATAATCGGTGCTCATACAGATAGTCCTTGTCTGAAGCTGAAGCCAGTTTCTAAGGTAATAATCTTGATTCTGTTAGGAGAGGAAAATTAGATTTTGAAGCTTGTTTAAGTTTTGAATTTGTGGCTTATCAAATATTCATCTAGGTCTCTTATTGATTGGGATTGTTGTAGGTAACTAAAAGTGGATTTCTGGAAGTGGGCGTACAAACGTATGGGGGTGGTCTGTGGCATACTTGGTTTGATCGTGATTTGACAGTTGCGGGAAGGATGATTATAAGGAGTAGGAAAGATGGTTCTGAATCCTACTTGCACAAGCTTGTGAGACTTGAGGAGCCCATAATGCGAATTCCAACTTTGGCAATTCACTTAGAAAGGTAAAATCATAAGAAGATGAACTATCTTCGTCAGATGTTGCATGTTTCAAAATTCATCTCGGGCGTCAGAGGTCTTGGCATCTCTGATTTCTATGCAGCCTACCTGTCTTGTGTCTAATAATTTTGGACCTATTCGGAATAAAAAAAGTTTTGAGCATTTCGTTAATTTGATGTATTTCATAGGATATAGGAGTCACAAATCTTGCTTTCAAAGTTTGAGTAGATTTGAAGAGAAAAGATCTTAGCATAGCTATTGAGTTTTATGTAGCATGCTTATGCCTTTGTATGTCAAGCGACATACAATTGGGATAATCAGAAGGGTTTGCATAGGTGCTAATTATTCTTTCATGTTGTTCTAATCTTCTAATTCACCTCCATGGATTTGCATCAATGTATTATGTGGTTACCGTATTCATTAAAAGACATATTATGTGGTCATCATGTGCTTTGTACCTTCAATGAGTCAGACAGAACATCTTTATCTTCTTCGAATTATTTTGACCCATGGTTTGCAAGAGAAATTATTATAGTTTGTTTCCTATATTTGCAGAGGTACGAATGATGGATTTAAGGTGAACACGCAGACCCATCTTCTACCAGTATTGGCTACATCAATTAAGGTAATGTACATTCCATATGTTTGATGCTCGTGTATGTTTGGTGGTGTAATTCTTTATCTCAAGATTGTGTGACTAGAAATTTTGTGTAACTAATTCAATTTATCTACCTTGAGGAGACCTGTCCTCTTCTCTGTACTTATTTCCTTATCAATTAGATTCCTTTCCTTACCAGAAAAGCATTTAAATTATGTGAACTTCTTTGTGATATGATCTAATTCTTTTTCTCACTGGTTTAGATTCTTAATTTGTTAGCATCATCTAGGAAATTCTAATTCTTGCCTACAGTTCACACATTATTCTGACTACTCCTCTCGCTGGTTAATTTGTTAGCATCTAATTCTTGCATACAGTTCACACATTATTCTGACTACTCCTAATCCGGAAATTCTTACCTTGATAAGCTTTTGGCATGTTTGTGGGTCCTTTCATTTTACATGCGCTTCAGAAGAACACTTGAATTGAATCTATTGTTTTGTTGGACATGAAGCATCTGCGAATGCCCTGCTTTGAATGCTTGCTTGAAATGAGTTGCAAACCCACTTTGGACATTACACATTAAGCAGACGAACTCACCACAAGAAAATAGGGAGAAAAAAAAAGGAAAAAGAAATATTACCTTCTTGTTCCATATTATTTTACAGTGTTTAACTTGACACAGAGTTAAGGTGCATGGAAAGTTAGTTTGATAGAGAAACATTGCATCAAAGTGCATCAAGGACGAAGAAGGTAGAGTTTTGTTGGATGAGGGGCTTATCCGTCGGAGATGGCAGACCTACTTCCATAGTCTCTTGAACAAGGAGGGGGGCAGGAGAATTGTACTGGCCACTGGGTGATTTGGAACTCTCTGGGAGTCGTTGTAACATAGGGTATTGTAGGCGGATTAGAGTGGATGAAGTTGAGGGGGCTATGCGTAAGATTAGCAGGGGCAAAGCGACCGGGCCGGATGAAATTCCGGTGGAGTTTTGGAAGAGTGCGGGCAAGGCAGGCCTGGAGTGGCTCACTAGGTTATTTAATGTCATTTTTAGAACGAAGAAGATGCCCGAAGAGTGGAGGTGGAGCACGATGGTTCCTGTATATAAGAACAAGTGATATCCAAAATTGCAATAACTATCGGGTATCAAGCTGCTTAGCCATACTATGAAAGTCTGGGAAAGAGTGGTAGAGCTAAGGGTGAGGAGGAGTGTGTCTATTTCCGAGAACCAGTTCGGGTTTATGCCGGGGAGTTCGACTACAGAAGCCATCCACCTTGTTAGGAGTTTGATAGAGCAGTATAGGGAGAGAAAGAAGGACTTGCATATGGTGTTCATCGACTTAGAAAAGACGTACGATAAAGTTCCAAGGGAGGTTTTGTAGAGATGTTTGGAGACTAGAGGTGTACATGTTGCTTACGTTAGGTTGATTAAGGACATGTATGATGGAGCAAAGACCCAAGTGAGGACGGTGGGTGGGGACTCAGACCATTTTTCGGTTATGATAGGGTTGCATCAGGGGTTGGCACTTAGCCCTTTTTTGTTTTCTCTGGCGATGGACGTACTGACGCCCCACATCCAAGGGGAGGTGCTGTGGTGCATGCTATTTGCAGATGATATTGTATTGATTGACGAGACGCGAGATGGTGTGAACGCGCAATTAGAGTTATGGAGGCAGACCCTGGAGTCTAAATGTTTCAAGTTGAGCAGGACCAAGACAATATTTGGAGTGTAAGTTCAGTGGAGAGACTCAAGGAGGGGAAGGAGAGGTGAGGCTGGACTCGCAGCTCATCCCTAGGAGAGGAAGTTTTTAGTACCTTGGGTCTATTATTCAAGAGATGGGGAGATTGATGAAGATGTCACACATCGTATTGGAGCGGGATGGATGAAATGGAGACTCGCTTCCGGTGTTGTGTGACAAGAAGGTGTCACTGAAACTTAAAGGTAAGTTCTACAGAGTTGTGGTCAGACCAACGATGTTGTATGGGACTGAGTGTTGGCCAGTCAAGATCGCTCATGTCCAGAAGATAAAGGTAGCAGAGATGAGGAAATACCAACAGACTCGCTTTCTGTTGGTAGTAGTTTTTTATGACTAACCATTGTTTTCTTTCATTGTTGATCACCTTACTATCTTGTTCTTTTTATTCTGCTTTTATATGGTTTTTTGGTACTGTCACTTCTTGTCTATATTTCTATTAATGTGGGCTTATGCTTTTCTGAGCCGAGGGTCTATTGGAAACAACCTCTCTATTCTCACAAGGTAGGGGTAAGGTCTGCGTATACACTACCCTCCCCATACCCCACGGTGTGGGATAATACTGGATATATTGTTGAATTTGAAATCTTAAAATCTCAAGCTGTGCTAATCCCAAAAAAAAAAGAAAAGAAAGTTATGAAAGTTCTATAGAAGGGGACAAAAGGAGTATTAAACAGTAAAATTATTTAACTTTGTTTGATTCTTTATTTTGGAATAAGCTTGTGTCCTGTTAGGATAAATGCATTCATTATATATCTAACATCGGTTTGCAGGCTGAACTTAATAAACCAGTTTCTGCTGATGATTCTACTGAAATTGGAGCTCCAAATGATGGAAGTAAGTCCAGTAAAAAGATAAATCCTGGTGGTGAGCAACATCATTCCCTTCTTCTGCAGGTATCATAAATTGCTTAAATTGCAATCCTTATGGATGTTAATGTTGATGAATCTGAGTTGCTAGATGCTTTTCTTACATTGCTTGAAGTATATTTCCAAGATCTCTGGCGCTGTACAGTTTTGTTTTCATGCTATTTTCTTTTTCTTTCAGCTTCTTGCTGCTCAGGCTGGATGTGAACCAAGTGACATATGTGACTTTGAGTTGCAAGCATGTGATACTCAGCCAAGTGTTATTGCTGGTGCCATGAAGGAATTTGTTTTTTCTGGAAGACTGGATAATTTATGCAGTTCATTCTGCTCTCTAAAGGTAAAAGATGCATGGATACAGAAAGTTGCATTGGATAGTTCTTCATGGATATTTTATTAGAAAGAATGGCATCATTTTTTGTATGAATAGTCTAATAGATGCATGGTTAAATACAATGTGCATAAATTTCGTAAAAAGATTGGAGACTATATTTAGAAGTTGCAACGTTCCTTTGCTGCATTGCTTTCCTTTTTTTCTTTAGTTCACATTTTTGTTGCTTTAGCAAAGCATTTTGAAACGGCAGCACCGGAGCGGTTTTACTTGAAATCATGTTGAGTGCTTGGAATGCGATAATGGTACTTGTTTTAAAATTCATGCAATGAAACTACTCTGGCGGTGGTCATGTCAGGCACTGATAGATGCTACTTCTCAAAATAGTCTTGAGGACGAGGTTGGTGTAAGAATGGTGGCTCTGTTTGATCATGAAGAGGTTGGGTCTGCTTCAGCACAAGGAGCTGGATCCCCGGTCATGTTTGATGCTCTCTCACGAATTACAAATACATTTAGTCCAGATTCAAAGGTAACAATTGAATAAATCTATCTCAGTGCTCCATATTGCTGCAATATTTCAATTGTCTCTTATTATTTCTTGTACACAGAATATGTTTGGTATTGTTAGATAGTTATGTGTAAATAGTCCTAGTCCCATATGTAGTAAGAGTAGAATATGTCCTAGTCCCCTATGTAGTAGGAGTAGAATATGTATTATATATATGACTCATTGTATCATTGTTAATAAATAGATTTTTCTCCTGTGCATTCTCACATGGTATCAGAGCTTCAATGTGTAAATTATCGATGTGCCTCATTCCGGCGGCATTGGGGAAGAAAGTTCTCGTCGTGCAATTTTCTGGCAACTTTGTCTTGTTCCCAGGGCTCATCAATGCTTCAGTGGTACTGTGCATATACCACTACCACCATCAGATCCGAAACCCTTGTGCGACCAAACCCCAGAAATCCCAGTCCCATCGGAACAGAAAAGTCATTCACCGTGCGTCTTTCCGGTTGACGACTCAAGATTGATTTGCGTTATCTCCTCATCGGCAAGTGTTGTGCAAAAACCAATACTACCATCTTGTTCACAAAAGTCAGACTGACAATACCCTAGTCAATCGCTCCGGCAGAGAGTCCCTCACGCGCCTCCAGAACTAGGGTTTCCGGCAAGCACGTCTGACACACACCGACGCGTGGAGAATTTTCCCGCCATAATTTTCAAAATTTTCTTTAGGACAGTTGTTTCGTGGGGTGATTCCGAGTCCACTAGTACAATTTCCTACGGATTCTTAGAACTTTGGAATTTTCCGGCAAGCTACATTAACTTTTCCGGCGCGTGTGAGCCATTCCGGTCCTTTTTTGACAAAACTTTTTCAGGACAACTTACTCTTCCAGTGATTCTGAGCCTACCCATGTAAATTACATCAAATTCTGACAACTTTATTTTTCCGGCGTGAACAGTGCACTTTTCCTGGCGTGAACAATGATTTTCCAGGAAAGTTACCGTTTTCTGGTTGTGTTTTAGAACCTATTTGTAGTGTGGAATTCGGCTTTAGTCTCACTATTTTTGATTTTTTCCGGCAACTTTTCGGCCAACTTCTGTTTATCAGCAACCACCTGATTTTGTTGCTCAGGAGGAGTCTAGGGGCCTTGTATGTCGAATGATCAGTTTGCAGATATTTTCGCCAAGTCCCTGACTAGTCCTCTCGTATTAGTTCCATATGTAACAAGCTTGGTACATATGATTTGTATGCACCGGCTTGAGGGGGAGTGATAGATAGTTATGTGTAAATAGTCCTAGTCCCATATGTAGTAGGAGCAGAATATGTCCTAATCCCTTATGTAGCAGGAGTAGAATATGTTAATAAATAGATTTTTCTCCAGTGCATTTTCACCGGTACCTTGTAAGCAGACGCAGTAGAGCTCTTCATGCAGGCTTGGTTATCACTTTATATAACTCTTATCCTATTGAGAAAAGATTTGGACTTGCTTTATATTCCTAGTTTTACTGGAAATAGGTTCTGTAAGTTTTATCTATCCGTCTGAAGAAGCTTATATTTAGTTGAGATTAGCACCTCTCTTTATTATAATGTCTGCTGTTGTTTCCCATCTGTCCGCTTAGTAACATATAAAATAACACTTCTCTTTATTGTAATATCTACAAAGGTTTCCCATCTGTCCAATTAACTGAAAAATATGGGAGGCGATATTGCCAAAATCCTAGTTGTTGTCTCCGCAACTAGATAGCCAGGCTTGACAAAATGACGTTACTTTTGCCTGTGGCCATAATGAAATACTTCATATAAAAAATAAACTAATTTAGTTTAAAATTCTAAAGCCTAAACCATCTTTAAATCTTTCATTAAGTCGCTTTGAAGTGTATTCCTGGTTTTCTGATATGATTTTATGTTGCGCTTCAGTTAATACCGAAAGCGATCCAGAGGAGTTTCCTGGTCTCTGCTGATATGGCACATGCCTTGCATCCTAATTATCCGGTAAGTTGGTTCATGTGTCACCACTGTCTATAATTTAATATCTTTTGACTTGATATCAATTTAGTTCTTTTTCAGGACAAGCACGAAGAGAATCATCAACCCAAATTTCACGGTGGGCTTGTTATAAAACACAATGCTAATCAACGTTATGCCACCAATGCAGTCACTTCCTTCATCTTCAGAGAAATAGCTGCTAAGCACAACATTCCTATTCAGGTCGGTGGATCCTTAAAGCACTTGTATATGAACTGAATGCAAATAACTTGTGAAACCTTGTTTTGCAGGATTTTGTGATTCGCAATGATATGCCATGTGGCTCAACAATTGGACCTATATTGGCAAGCGGGATAGGTATTCGAACTGTTGATGTAGGAGCACCGCAGTGGTCAATGCATAGCATAAGAGAAATGTGTGCAGTGGATGATGTGAAGCATTCGTACCAGCACTTTAAGGCCTTCTTCCAAGATTTACAAAAAATATATACTTTGTCAGCTACTGTTTTTGGAAGCGGCTAACAACAACAACATACCCAATAATATCCCACACTGTGGGGTCTGGAGAGGGTAATGTGTACGTAGACCTTACCCTTACCTTGTGAAGATAGAGAGGTTATGCTTGTTTTCAGCGAATGTTACAACTGAATTTGTTTCTAAAAAGTCATTTATTACTCTTTCTAAATCTACCCTTAATGAGTTTACTAGAGTACTCTTATTAGTTAGTATATCATAGATGACAATCATGGCAAATATTCTTATTAATTAAGGTTATTAAATGTCTTTTTTAAACTGTCTGTTTAAAAATTTAATACATATAATATGGGATACAAATACTTTGGTTACCAAATAAATATACAAATATTTTGTTTACTGTAATATACAACTTAGATGTTGACAAGCTGATATAATACTCGTGAAAACAAAGAAATATTGCAAAGATTGATTAAATTATTGGCAGTTAAATCGTTTTTTTTAATATTGTCCTTTCTTGAAAAATGTAAGAAAAGGCTTGCAACTTTTTTACTACTTTTTGAGAATAGAGTCACTCTCGCGAGAGTGGGTCTAGAAATATACTAGTAAAAGAGATGATTATAATATTTTGTCAATTGAAGGTGAGAACGTATTAAAAAACCACTCCTTGTCTGTTCTAGTTACAGTAGTTCATTATTAAAATGACTAACCACCACCTACTACTACCAGTACTACTTTACTAGTATATCCATACTAAAGGCAAAGCGATTACGTAGTTGTACTGCTTATCGACTGTTGTATACGGGTGTGTTTGGTACGAAGGAAATTAAAATTTTTCATATTTGGTTGACTTAAATGTTTTGAAAAATATTTTCCTCATCAACTCATTTTTCTCCGATTGGAGAAAAATATTTTCTCTATCAAGAAAACCCTAAAATATTTTCCAAATCTCTTTTTCAACCTTTCCACCCTATTCTCTATCCCCCCACACCTATCCCACCCCACCCTCCCCCAACCCTGCCCTACCCCACCATAAATAGAAATATTATTAAGAATATTTTCTTTTCATGTTGTAGATAAAGTACTTTCTTCTTTCATTTCAACAAAATGAGTATTTTTTTTCATGATGTAAAAAAATATTTTATTTTATTTCAACAAAAAAAAGTACTTTCTTTTCGCGATATTGAAAACGTATTTTCTTTCATTTCAACAAAATGATGTCGTAAAAAGTATCGTCTTTCATTTCAACAAAAAAAAATACTTTCTTTTTATGATTTAGAAAACGTATTTTCTTTCATTTCAGCAAAATGATATAGTAAAAAGTATTTTCTTTCATTTCAACAAAATGAGTATTTTTTTCATGATGTAAAAAAGTATTTTCTTTCACTTCAACAAAAAAAGTATTTTTTTTATGATGTAGAAAAAGTATTATCTTTTGTTTCAACAAAATAATGTAGTAAAAAGTATTTTTTTTCATTTCAACAAAATGCGTATTTTCTTTTCATGATGTAGAAAAAATATTTTCTTTCATTTTAACAAAATAAATACTTTTTTTCATGTTGTAGAAAGACTACTTTCTTTTTCAACCAAAAAAGAGTATTTTCTTTTTAGTTATGTAGCACAAAATTCAACGTTTTTGAGTGAAAAAGTAAAGCAGCACATTAGTCCCTTTGGGGTTATATGAATTTTTAAAAGAATAATTAAATTCTTAAAAAAAATAGAGTGATGAAAACGTTGGATATTTAGGGTTTTTTTTGGGGGGGGGGGAGCACAGAAAATATGGGGATTTGGAGGGGGGGAGCACAGAAAATATGGGGATTTGGAGGAGGGGGGGATAAGGAAAGTAGCATAAAAACGTTGGAAAAAGTAGCATAAAAATATTTCTTAAAAAATATTTTTCTAAGAAATATATTCTACTCCCTAAACAAACATTAGAAAATATTTTCCGGAAAAAACTTTTCACTCACCAACCAAACATGGGAAAATAAGTGATAAAATCATTCATTTTTCATGAAAACATTTTCCTTCGTACCAAACACAACAACTCTGAAAGTTTTAATTAACTTTTCTAAAAAAAATTATAAAATGAAAAGTTTAAAAATAATTTATTAAAATATAGATAAGTTTTTTAAATAGATAAAAAAGAAAAGTATCACCTAAAATAAAATAATAAATTTTATTTCTTGATTCACAAGTCTAAACAAAAATCGAGAAGCCAAACGAATGAAATTTTCCGCCTAGCTTATTTATCAAATGAAGCTAATAGAGTGATTTATCTTTCTAGTGACAAAAAGCTTCTTTAACAAAGTGCAATATTTCTTTTTTAGTTTACCTCTATGCAAATATACAGTATTTCTAGTGATCAAGCACTTTGTGAGTAGGGGCGGATTTAGGGGCGGATGGGTTCACCCGAACCTCCTTCGCTGAAAAATTACATTATATTAAATTTTGAATCTACTTGACACAGTCCAAAAGCATAGTTTAGTGGTCAAGGGGTTCAAAATTTTTGTAAGGTTATAGGTTCAATTCCCACTAGCTATAATTTTTTTAACTTTTTTTTTGAACCCCTTTCGCGAAGATCCTGTCTCCGCCTTTGTGAGTTATGACGTCTATATAAATGTGAGAAACAAGTGTACATAATTTAGTAGCAACTTTTGTGTATTTTTCGAACTTCTTACCTATAATCATATTATTTTAATTTTTTTAAAACTAAATTTATGACCTAATGTTGCCCGTCAAAGTAGTAATAACCAAATAATATCTTGTCCCAAAGTTTTTAAAAAGTATGATTGTTTTTTCCTTTTCCAATTGTTTTTTTAAAATGCTGATTGGTCTCACAGTTTCAAGACTTGTGCATTAATTCTTTTGATTTATCTTCCTTAAAAATGAACCGTTTATTTTTTTCTACCTTTTATAATAACTAGTTTTAGGTGCTAGCTTTACACGTGTACCCTATATCAATAAATATAAAATTGTAATAGATTATTTAAATATTTTTGACAAGGTGGGTTGCTCTAATGGTAAGCATCCTCCACTTCCAACAAAGAGGTTGTGAGTTCGAGTCACCTTAAGAGCAAGGTGGGGAGTTCTTGGAGGGAAGGATGCCGAGGGTCATTTCGAAACAATCTCTCTACCCCAGGGTAGGGGTAAGGTCTGCGTACACATTACCCTCCCCAGACCCTACTAGTGGGATTATACTGGGTTGTTGTTGTTGTTATTCATAGCGTGACGTGTTATTATAAAGTGTCATTCGCAGGTATTTCTAGATTTAATGTTGAGTTAAAGAGTATAATAATTATGGATATTGAGAGAATTTGATGTATTTGCATTTTCGTGTATATAAAAGAAGTGTTTAATTAAAGAGTAATGGACATACTATTGTATACTCAAAGAATCAAGTATAACTTTTCACAAAGTCTTTCTCTAATTTTTTATTTAAAATAATTAACTTATATAACATAACTGTTTTTACTTCTAGGAGTAGTTAAAAACTATAGTTAATAAGAATAAAGAAAATCGAAGTAGCGTTGACCGACATATCGACTCTAGTTATATTTTCATACTTCAGTCTTTCTTTATTTTTATTTTTCCTTTTTACTAAGATAATTAAATTATTGGTTATAGTTCTACAACAAAGAATAATTCAAACACAAAATAAGTAATAGATGTTATAAATATATTATATTATGGATATTCATTTAGTACTCCGTTGTAAATAAGCTTCCTGAAGAAGCTTATCCATATGAGACTCTGCCACAAATATGTTTATCTATTTAGTACTCTATTGGAAATAAGCCTTCTGAAAAAGCTTATTCTTTCGGTACTCTGTTATGGATAAATATTACCCATGGTAGAAGATAATCTATATCTGGTACAATAACAACTTACAAGCAGCTTACACAACAGATTAGAATAGCAGCTTACAAGCAACTTACACAACAACTTACAAGGAGCTTACACAACAGCTTACAAGCAGCTTACACAGCAGTTTGCAGTAGCAGCTTACACAACAGCTTTATTTCTTCTATAAATAGAGGAGTTTTCAGTTCATTATGTACAGAAGTTTGAAATTTGAATAATATATCAGTTTCTCTCTATACTTGTCTTTACTTTACAGTCTTTATTTTATAACACGTTATCAGCACGAGACTCTGCCATCTCGAGCAAATACTTTGAAAGTATCAGAGGTACGAACTTTGCTTTTCTAAATAATGTCAAGTCTTTCTAAACTTGAATTTGTAGCCCTCGATATATCGGGCAAAAGCTACATGTCTTGGGTGTTTGATGCTGAAATTCATCTTGATGCGATGGGTATGGCAGACACCATCATGGACAAAAATCAAGCATCAAACTAAGGCCGTGCCAAAGCAATGATATTCCTACGCCATCACCTTGATGAAGGCCTGAAAATGGAATATCTCACTATTAAAGATCCAGTCATACTGTGGAATAATTTGAAAGATAGATATGACCACCTGAAGATGGTCGTTCTTCCACAGGCACGTTATGATTTGACTCATCTAAGGCTACAAGATTTGAAATCTATCGGTGAGTATAATTCTACTATGTTCAGAATTATTTTCCAATTGAAACTATGTGGTAATAATATTACTGATCATGATATGTTGGAGAAAACTTTCACCACTTTTCATGCCTCGAATATGCTCCTGCAGCAGCAATATCGAGAGATGAGATTCAAAAAGTATTCTAAACTTATCTCACATCTTCTTGTAGCCGAGCAACATAATGGGCTATTAATAAAAAAAACCATGAAAGTCGACTTACTGATTCTTGTCCATTCCCTGAAGTGAATGAAACGAACTTCCACCAAGCTAAGCGTGGAAGAGGACGTGGCCCCAGTCGTGGTCATGGCCGTGATTGGGGTAGAAACTCTAATCATGGTAATAATAATACACCAAAGAACCCTCCTCACCACCAGCAGTGGAAAATGAAGGAACAAAAGCATGAAGCGGTGCAAGCAGCAAATCCAAAAAATGCATGCTATAGATGTGGAGGAAAAAAGCACTGGTCACGTACCTGTCGTATGCCAAAGCACCTGGTTGAGCTTTATCAAGCCTCCCTGAAGAAGACAGAAAAATGCTGAAGCAAATTTTATTTCTGAAGATAATTTAGACTTCATGCATTTGGATGTAGCTGATTACTTTGCACTCCCGGAAGGAGAAACAAGTCATATGATCGGTGATGAATCTATAGAGATACAAATATTTTAATTTTTGTTGTTTGTAGTAGATAGTATGGTTATATAATTGTTGCACATAAATAAAAGTTATGCTTTGATAATGATGTTTACTATCATATTTATTTTGTTTATGTCATTTTGAAGAATATGGATAATCCTCAAATTATATTTGGATCAAAGACCAATCATGAAGATATTTGTGTAATTGATAGTGGAACAACCCATGCCATATTCAAAGATCAGAAATACTTTTCTTATTTGCATAAGGAAAAAGCAGATGTTTCTGCAATTTCTGGTAATATAAGTTTGACTGAAGGATCCGGAAGAGTTACTGTATTTATGTGTAAGGGAACAAAACTTATAATAGATAATGCATTATTCTCCTCCAAGTCCCGAAGAAACTTGTTGAGTTTTATAGATATCCGCCGAAATGGGTATCATGTTGAGACAATAAATAAAATGAACATGGAATATCTTTGTATTACAAAGAATATTTCTGGCCAGAAATGCATTATAGAAAAGTTTTCAACTTTATCTTCTGGCTTATACAATTCAAAGATTAGTACAGTTGAAGCACACTCTATCATAAACCAGAAGTTTACTGATTCAAATATTTTTGTGCTTTGGCATGGCCGTTTGGGCCATCCCGGATCAATAATGATGAGACGAATTACTGAAAATTCGATTGGGCATTCATTAAAGAACCTGAAGATTCTTACAAATAATGAATTTTCTTGTGATGCTTATTATCAAGGCAAAATGATCACTAGACCATCACCAATGAAGATTGACATTGAATCCCCTGTCTTTTTAGAACGTATACATGGCGATATAGGTGGACATATTCACCCACCAAGTGGGTTGTTTAGATATTTTATGGTCCTAATAAATTCATCTTCAAGATGGTCTCATGTGTGCCTACTATCATCTCGCAACGTGGCATTTGCAAAGCTATTAGCCCAAATAATTCGATTAAGGGCACAATTCCCAGATTATCCTTTAAAGGCTATTCGCTTTGATAATGCTGGAGAATTCTCATCTCAAACTTTTGATGATTACTGTCTATCAGTTGGGATAAAAGTTGAACATCCTGTAGCTTATGGTCATACTCAAAATGGCCTTGCAGAGTCAATGATTAAATGCCTGCAATTGATAGCAAGACTAATACTTATGAAAATAAAATTGTCCACTACTGTTTGGGGCCATGCTATCTTGCATGCAATATCACTTATCCATTTCAGGCCGACACATTATAATAAATATTCTCCGTCACAATTAGATTTTGGTCATGAACCAAATATTACTCATCTATAAATTTTTAGATGTACTGTATATGTGCCAGTAGCACCACCACATCGCAGTAAGATGGGCCCGCAGAGAAGGTTATGAATATATGTTGGGTTTGAATCACCATCTATTATTCGCTATCTTGAACCATTGATGAGAGATTTATTTACTGCCCGATTTGCAGATTGTCGGTTTGATAAAATAAATTTTCCACAATTAGGGGGAGAGAAAAAGGAAATCAAAAGAGAAATTGTGTGGAATGTTTCATCATTATCTCATTTTGATCCACGTACCCCTATATGTAATCAGGAGGTCCAGAAGATCATCTATTTATAAAATATAGCAAATCAAATGCCAGACGCGTTTACTGATTTGAAAAGGATAACTAAGTCACATATCCCTGCAGAGAATGTGCCTATACGAATTGATGTCCTAGCAGGACTATCTACTAGCATAAGAACTAGTGAACCTAAAGCACGCCTGAAGCGTGGTAAGCCTTTGGGTTCTAAGGATCGAAATCCTCGGGAAAAAAAAATCGACAAATGATCAAAATGATATTATAAAGGGATTTCCTGAAGAGACCCAAGATCTGATTAGTTCTAAGATTCCTGAAGAAATCACTGAACCCGAGACTCAAGTTAGCGAGAAACTTTAATAAGTTCTACTAGTGATGAGATTAATTTAAATCGATCTGAAATAGTGGCGGATAATATTTTTGCTTATAATGTTGTACTTAATATTATACAAGATAGTGAGGATTTTGAACTCCGATCTGTTGAAGAATGTTGACAAAGATCTGATTGGCCAAAATGGCAAGAGTCAATTCAATCGGAATTGAAGTCACTTGCTAAAAGAGAGGTCTTTGGACCAGTAGTCCAAATACCTGCTGGTATAAAGCGAGTTGGTCATAAATGGATTTTTGTGCGAAAAAGGAATTATAAAAATGAAGTTGAAAGATACAAGGCTTGCCTTTTTGCACAAGAATTCTCACAACGGCCTGGAGTCGATTATGAAGAAACATATTCACCCGTTATGGATGTCATAACATTTTGATATCTCATCAGTTTAGCCTTACGTGAAATGCTTGAAATATATCTAATGGATGTGGTTACAGCTTATCTGTACGGGTCACTTGATAATAAAATTTACATGAAAATCCCTGAAGGATTTAAAATGCCTGAAGTATATTCAAAATCTCGAAAAATGTACTTAATTAAATTACAAAGATCTTTGTACGATTTAAAACAATTTGGGCGCATGTGGTATGATCGTCTCAGTGAATATTTGCTGAAAGAGGGTTACATAAATGATGTTATTTGTCCATGTATTTTTATAAAAAAAATGGCATCCGAATTTTGTTATACTTGTTGTTTATGTTGATGACATAAATCTTGTTGGAACTCCAGAAGAGCTCCAAAAGGCAATTGAATATCTTAAGAGAGAATTTGAGATGAAAGATCTTGGAAAGACAAAACTTTGTCTTGGTCTGCAAATTGAACATTTAGCAGACGTGATCTTTATCCATCAATCTGCCTATACAGAAAGGGTCTTAAACCGCTTTTACATGGACAAAGCGCACCCATTGAGTACACCAATGGTTGTTCGATCACTTGAAATGAATAAAGATTTGTTCTGACCTCCATAAGAGGATGAGGAACTCCTTGGTCCCGAAGTACCCTATCTCAGTGCAATTAGTGCACTAATGTATCTTGCTAATGCTACAAGGCCTGACATAGCATTTTCTATTAATTTACTAGCAAGATATAGTTTTTGTACTACACGGAGATATTGGAACAAGATTAAGCATATATTACGATATTTAAAGGGAACTCTTGATATGGGTTTATTTTATGCTAACAAAGATAGTGCAGATCTTGTAGGTTATGCAGATGCAGGTTATTTATCTGATCCCCATAAAGCTAGATCTCAAACCGGGTACGTGTTTACATGTGGAGGTACTATCATATCATGTCGCTCCACAAAGCAATATATTATTGCTACTTCTTCAAATCATGCTAAAATAATAGCTATTCATGAAGCAAGTAGGGAATGCGTATGATTGAGATCAATAATTCATTTTATTCGAGAAAAATATGGTTTAGAATGTGAGAAAAGACCCACAATTTTATACGAAGACAATATTGCATGCATAGCCCAATTGAAGGGAGGATTTATAAAAGGAGATAGAACGAAGCACATTTCCCCAAAATTATTCTACACACACGATCTTCAGAAAAATGGTGACATTGATGTGCAATAAATCCATTCAACTGACAATCCGGTAGATTTATTCACAAAATCTTTACCAACTTCAACTTTTAAGAAGATGGTATACAAGATTGGAATGCGGAGACTCAAATATTTGAAACAAAGTTTTCACCAGGGGGAGTAAAATACGCGATGTACTTTTTTTTTCTTACTAAGGTTTTTTCTCATATGGTTTTTCTTATAAGGTTTTTAATGAGACAGCTAGCAATGCGTATTACTAAATATGTGTACTCTTTTTCCTTCACTAGGATTTTTTCCCATAGGATTTTTTCCTAGTAAGGTTTTAATGAGGCACATTATCTTTTAATGAACATCCAAGGGGGAGTGTTATAAATATATTATATTATGGATATTTATTTAGTACTCCGTTGTAAATAAGCTTCCTGAAGAAACTTATCCATATGAGACTTCGTTGTAAATATGTTTATCTATTTAGTACTCTATTGGAAATAAGCCTCCTGAAGAAGTTTATCCTTTCGGTACTCCGTTATGGATAAATATTATCCATGGTAGAAGATTATCTATATCTGGTACAGTAACAGCTTACAAGCAGCTTACACATCAGCTTAGAGTAGCAGCTTACAAGCAGCTTACACAGCAGCTTGCAGTAGCAGCTTACACAACAACTTTCTTTCTTCTATAAATAGAGGAGTTTTCAGTTCATTATATACATAAGTTTGAAGTTTGAATAATATATCAGTTTCTCTCTATACTTGTCTTTACTTTACAGTCTTTATTTTATAACAATAGCTATGTTTTACCTATTTTCTGTGGATTTTTTCATTTTTGATATTACTTGTCTTCTGCAAAATTGTTGTTGTTACATATCTCAAATAAAGAAATGATATATACAAAATATTTAATAGTAGGACTTTCTATATAGTTTAATAAATATAAATCAACAAACGTCTTTAAAGCAATTTTTTTAAAAAGTGTTAATCCTGAAAATGATGAATATTTATCCTATTTAGCTAGTTTGATAAGAAGAAATCCTCAAGATCCAACGATGAATAAAATCAAATAATAAAGTTTTAAATTAATTGTAGTTACAATTTTATCTAAGATCAAATTCACTTAGGAAAAGTAAAAAAACCCCTTTCCATAGTGAAGCTTTAGCTTGCTTCTTTTCTCGATTGATAGAAGGACGGATAATTTGTTTTGAACATTGCTCGCATAAAGTCTTATTTCTATTTCAATCCAACAATCAGGATGGATAGAAAGACATACCATCTGTCCTTTGATTCTCTGGCCGAGTTGGAATTGCGGGGAGAGCTATAGCTCCAGACGAAGATTAACGACTTGGCATTACCGGTTAAGGAGAAGGTCTTGAAGCTCGACTGATTAGAGAGTAGGTCTTGGTAAGGACAGTAAGCATTACAGACCCTGGTCCTGGGGAACAAGAGTCAGAGTTCAACCTACTTGAAAGCGGTCTTTAGCCAATGAAATCGGGACAAGCCTGCCGATATATTCCATCATCAACACCAGAGGCACCATCAGAGGTAGCATCAACATCAGAGGCACCTTCAACATCCAATAATGCTTCACCCCCCATTCCTAAGATTTCTAGCCCTGTCTGGGTAAAGCCATTTTTAAGGGAGTCGGCTTCCGTTATCGATAAGGAAATCATTAACAAAATATTTTATAAATCATAATTAAAATAAAAATCTTTCAGAGATTTGTAATAAAATTTAAATTTACTTTTTAAATATTTTTTTGTAGTATCTGAATTGAGTATATATTTATAAAGTTCTTACTCTTTTCTATTAAATTGTTTAGATAAATTTTTATATTTTTTATTGCTATTAATAAAATTACTGAACCGAACAAACTATTTTTATTGTGAACCTTTTATCCTATAAGATCAAACGTTAACATCCTTTATTTCAATGTAAATTCAGTGCTATCATTACTTGTTAGTAGGAACTACTCATATATGCTAGAGTACAAGAAAAAATAACATTTTTGTAGAATAATTGGAATATCCAATTCAAACTCTTAAAGCTCTTTTCTTGCTTTACTTTTTCAAATTAAGGGTTACGATTTTCCAATTCTATGAAAGCTCGTACACAAGTATGAGGAGCTACACATATATTTGTGCTACAATAGAATGAGTAACGTTTCTAGAATACAACTCAACGCCCTAAATATTAGTTCCTCTAAGTTTTAGAATAGTTTTAAGTTTTAACACTCAATTCAAAGCACTTTTTTTTTTTTATAGTTTTTTGTTTTTTAATTTTTTATTTTAAAGTCCGGAATATTATGACTTCTTATATAATTCAAATAAGAAAAGATTTAATAATCAAAATTATGGGATTTTTGAATCCTAAATATTAGGAAAATAATAAAATTACTATTTTGTCCAATGTGAAACTCTATTTTAAAAGATAAAAAAAACGAACGATATTTCGGTAAGAGCATTCCTGTTTTTAATATAGTAAATAGGAAATTGTACGTACAAATTGGATTGCAATAATAGTTAAGGCACGTGCTTTCTGGTGTTTGATGCAGCTTTAGGTATTATAACTCTTGAATTTGACGGGAGTTACCTGATATTTTTAGTTTTCCATTAAACTTAACAAATAAAGTTTTGTCAAAATATTTGATGAAAATAAAAAATGCACACTTTTAACAAACGTAAAAGATTAAACCGATCAGAAAAATATTAAGGAACTGCTTCAAAACTTACCCCAATCATAAGGGGCCATCTTTATTACTTTCTCAAAAGAACACCATTATTATTTTGTGCTAACCTGATCATCTTAGATGTGGACAGTCTAAATAATAATTTAGCAAACTAGCCCCACAATATTCAATGACAATGAAATATAGGTCCACAAATAGCAAAAAATGTCACAATTAATTAAATATTACAAAGTCGACAATATGGACAAATCTTCAATTGCTAAACATCCTCATAGTCCCAACCTACAACGGGATTTCAATTAGATTGAGAGACATACGCTGGAATTAAGAGAAAAGTGTCCCATTCTTTTGTCTAATTTAATTAATGTCCAAACAACAAAGCAGAAAGCACAAGTCTCCTAGCAAGCAAACTCTGCAAAATGTCTGAAATGCCCTCAAGCAAAAAGGTTTTCTACTTATAAAATCAAGGACCTCTAGGCAATATCACTATCAATGCGCAATGGATAAAACTTTCACAGCGCAAATAACTAAACGAAATCTCCAAAGCACCCTCTGCTCGGCAAGGAATTATGTCAACAGACAAATTATATTAGTTCATACAATAATATATAATATTGTTATAAATATATTATATTATGAATGTTCATTTAGTACTCCGTTGTAAATAAGCTTCCTGAAGAAGCTTATCTATATGAGATTCCGCCGTAAATATGTTTATCTATTTAATACTCTATTGGAAATAAGTCTGGTACAATGAGCTTATCCTTTCAGTACCCTGTTATAGATAAACATCACCCTTCGGTAGAAGATTATCTATATCTGGTACAATGAACTTATCCTTTTGGTATCACGTTATGGATAAACATCACCCCCGGTAGAAGATTATCTATATCTGGTACAATGAGCTTATCCTTTCGGTACCCCATTATGGATAAACATTACCACCAATAGAAGATTATCTATATTTGGTATAATGAGCTTATCCTTTCGGTACTCCGTTATGGATAAACATTACCCCCGGTAGAAGATTATCTATATCTGGTATAATGAGCTTATCCTTTCGGTACTCCGTTATGGATAAATATTACCCCCGGTAGAAGATTATCTATATCTGGTATAATGAGCTTATCCTTTCGGTACTCTGTTATGGATAAACATTACCCCTGGTAGAAGATTATCTATATCTGGTACAGTAGCAGCTTACACAGCAGCTTGCAAAAACAGCTTACACAACAACTTGCTTTCTTATATAAATAGAGGAGATTTCAGTTCGTTATGTACATAAGTTTGAAGTTTGAATAATATATCAGTTTCTCTCTATACTTGTCTTTACTTTACAGTCTTCATTTTATAACACGTTATCAGCACGAGACTCTGCCATCTCGAGCAAATACTTTGAAAGTATCAGAGGTATGAACTTTATTTTTCTAAATAATGTCAAATCTTTCTAAACTTGAGTTTATAGCCCTGGATATATCGGGCAAAAGTTACATGTCTTGGGTGCTTGATGCTGAAATTCATCTTGATGTGATGGGTCTGGCAGACACCATCATGGACAAAAATCAAGCATCAAACCAAGACCGTGCCAAAGCAATGATATTCCTACGCCATCACCTTGATGAAGGCTTGAAAATAGAATATCTCACTATTAAAGATCCAGTCATACCGTGAAATAATTTAAAAGATAGATATGACCACCTGAAGATGGTCGTTCTTCCACATGCACGTTATGATTGGACTTATCTAAGGTTACAAGATTTTAAATCTATCAGTGGGTATAATTCTGATATGTTCAGAATTATTTTCCAATTGAAACTATGTGGTGATAATATTACTGATTATGATATGTTGGAAAAAACTTTCACCACTTTTCATGCCTCGAATATGCTCCTGCAACAGCAATATCGAGAGATGGGATTCAAAAAGTATTCTGAACTTATCTCACATCTTCTTGCAGGCGAGCAACATAATAGGTTATTAATGAAAAACCATGAAAGTCGACCTACTGGTTCTTGTCCATTCCCTGAAGTGAATGAGACGAACTTCCACCAAGCTAAACGTGGAAGAGGACGTGAACCCAGTCGTGGTCATGGCCGTGGTCGGGGAAGAAACTCTAATCATGGTAATAATAATGCACCAAAGAACCCTCCTCACCACAAACAGTGAAAAAAGAAGGAACAAAAGCATGAATCGGTGCAAGCAACAAAACCAAAAAATGCATGCTATAGATGTGGAGGAAAAGGGCACTGGTCACGTACATGTTGTACGCCAAAGCACCTAGTTGAGCTGTATCAAACCTCCCTGAAGAAGACAGCGAAAAATACTGAAGCAAATTTTATTTTTGAAGATAATTTAGGCTTTATGCATTTGGATGTAGCCGATTACTTTGCACTCCCGGAAGGAGAAACAAGTCATGTAATCGGTGATGAATCTGTAGAGATGTAAATTTTTTAATTTTTGTTGTTTGTAGTAGATAGTATGATTATGTAATTATTATACATAAATAAAAGTTATGCTTTGATAATGATGTTTACTATCATATTTATTTTGTTTATGTCATTTTGAAGAATATGGATAATCCTCAAATTATGTTTGGATCAAAAACCAATCATGAAGATATTTGTGTAATTGATAGTGGAACAACTCATGCCATATTCAAAGATCAGAAATACTTTTCTTATTTGCATAAGAAAAAAGCAATGTTTCAACATTTTATGGTAATATAAGTTTAATTGAAGGTTCCGGAAGAGCCACTATATTTCTGTCTAAGAGAACAAAACTTATAATAGACAATGCATTATTCTCCTCCAAGTCCCGAAGAAACTTGTTGAGTTTTTTAGATATCCGTCGAAATGGATATCATGTTGAGGCGATAGATGAAATGAATATGGAATATCTTTGTATTATAAAGAATGTTTCTGGCCATAAGTGCATTGTAGAAAAGTTACCAACTTTATCTTCTGGCTTATACTATTCAAAGATTAGTACAGTTGAAGCACACTCTACCGTAAACTAGAAGTTTACTGATTTAAATATTTTTATGCTTTGGCATACCCGTTTGGACCATTCTGGATCAATAATGATGAGACAAATTACTGAAAATTCGAGTGGGAATCCATTAAAGAACTTGAAGATTCTTACAAATAATGAATTTTCTTGTGATGCTTGTTATCAAGGCAAAATGATCACTAGACCATCACCAATGAAGGTTGGCATTGAATCTCCTGCCTTTTTAGAACGTATACATGGGGATATATATGGACTTATTCACCCACCAAGTGGGTTGTTCAGATATTTTATAGTCCTAATAGATGCATCTTCAAGATGGTCTCATGTGTGCCTACTATCATCTCGCAACCTGGAGTTTGCAAAGTTATTAGCCCAAATAATTCGATTAAGGGCACAATTCCCAGATTATCCTATAAAGACTATTCGCCTTGATAATGCTGGAGAATTCTCATCTCAAGATTTTGATGATTATTGTTTATCAGTTGGGATAAAAGTTGAACATCCTGTAGCTTATGTTCATACTCAAAATGGCCTTGCAGAGTCATTTATTAAATGCCTGCAATTGATAGCAAAACCACTACTTATGAAAACAAAATTGCTCATTACTGTTTGGGGCCATGCTACCTTACATGCATCATCACTTATCCGTGTCAGACTGATACATTATAATAAATATTCTCTGTCATAATTAGTTTTTGGTCATGAACCAAATATTGCCCATCTACGAATTTTTAGATGTATTGTATATGTGCCAATAGCACCACCATAGCGCAGTAAGATGATCCCGCAGAGAAGATTAGGAATATATGTTGGGTTTGAATCACCCTCTATTATTCGCTATCTTGTACCATTGACAGGAGATTTATTTATTGCTCGATTTACAGATTGTCGGTTTGATGAAACCAATTTCCCACAATTATGGGGAGAGAAAAAGGAAATCAAAAGAGAAATTGTGTAAAAAGTTTTATCACTATCCCATTTTTATCCACGTACCCATATATGTAATCAGGAGGTCCTAAAGATCATCCATTTATAAAATATAGCAAATCAAATGCCAGACGCGTTTACTGATTTGAAAAGGATAACTAAGTCACATATCCCTACAGAGAATGTGTCTATCCGAATTGATGTTCCAACAGGACCATCTACTAGCATGAGAGCTAGTGAACCTAAAGCACGCCTGAAGCGTGGTAGACCTTGGGTTCTAAGGATCGAACTCCTCGAAAAAAACAACAACAAATGATCAAAACGATACTATGAAGGGATCCCCTGAAGAGACCCAAGATCTGATTAGTTCTAAGATTCCTGAAGAAATCAATGAACCCGAGACTTAAATGAGTGTGAAGCTTTTAATAAGTTTTACTGGTAAAGGGATTAATTTAAATCGGTCTGAAATAGTGGTGAATTATATTTTTGCATATAATGTTGCACTTAACATTATGCAAGATAGTGAGGATCTTGAACCCCGATCTGTCGAATAATGTCGACAAAGATCTGATTGGTCAAAATAGCAAGAGGCAATTCAATCAGAATTGAATGCACTTGCTAAAAGAGAGGTCTTTGGACCAGTAGTCCAAACACCTGCTGGTATAAAACCAGTTGGTCATAAATGAGTTTTTGTGCGAAAAAGGAATGATAAAAATGAAGTTGAAAGATACAAAGCTCGCCTTGTTGCACAAGGATTCTCACAACGACCTGGAGTCGATTTTGATGAAACATATTCACCTGTTATGGATGCCATAACATTTCGATATCTCATCAGTTTAGCACTACATGAAAAGCTTGAAATACATCTAATGGATGTAGTTACAGCTTATCTGTACGGTTCACTTGATAATGAAATTTATATGAAAATCCCTGAAGGATTTAAAATGCCTGAAGCAAAATCTCAGAAAATGTATTCAATCAGATTACAAAGATCTTTTTAGGGTTTAAAGCAATCTGAGCTTATGTGGTATAATCGCCTCAGTGAATATTTGCTTGAAGAGGGTTACATAAGTGATGTTATTTGTCCATGTATTTTTATAAATAAAATGGCATCAGAATTTTTTATACTTGCTGTTTATATTGATGATATAAATCTTGTTGGAACTCCAGAAGAGCTCCAAAAGGCAATTGAATATCTTAAGAAAGAATTTGAGACGAAAGATCTTAGAAGGACAAAACTTTGTCTTGGTCTGCAAATTGAACATTTAGCAGACGAGATATTTTTTCTATCAATCTGCCTATAGAGAAAGGGTCTTAAAACGCTTTTACATGGATAAAGCACACCCATTGAGTACACCAATGGTTGTTCGATGACTTGAAGTGAATAAGGATTTATTCCGACCTCCAAAAGAAGATGAGGAACTTCTTGGTCCCGAAATACCTTATCTTAGTGCAATTGGTGCACTTATGTATCTTGCTAATGCTACAAGGACTGACATAGCATTTTCTGTTAATTTACTAGTAAGATATAGCTCTTCTCATACACAGAGATATTTGAACGGGATTAAGCATATATTGCGATATTTAAAGGGAACACTTGATATGAGTTTATTTTATTCTAACAAAGGTAGGCAGATCTAGTTGATTATGCAGATGCAGGTTATTTATCTGATCCACATAAAGCTCGATCTCAAACCGGGTACGTATTTACATATGGAGGTACTGTCATATCATGGCGCTCCACAAAACAATCTATTGTTGCTAGTTCTTCAAATCATGCTGAGATAATAGCTATTCATGAAGCAAGTAGGGAATGCGTGTGGTTGAGATCGGTGATTCATTTTATTCAAGAAAAATATGGTTTGGAATGTGATAAAAGATCCACAATTTTATACGAAGATAATGATGCATGCATAGCCCAGTTAAAGGGAGGTTTTATAAAAGGAGATAGAACGAATCACATTTCACCAAAATTATTCTACACACATGATCTTCAGAAAAATGGTGATATTAATGTGTAACAAATCCGTTCAAGTGACAATCCGATAGATTTATTCATTAAATCTTTGCAAACTTCAACTTTTGAGAAGATGGTATACAAGATTGGAATGCGGAGACTCAAATATTTGAAACAAGATTTTTATCAGGGGGAGTAAAATATGCGCTATACTATTTTTCCCTTACTAAGGTTTTTCCCACAGGGTTTTCCTTATAAGGTTTTTAATGAGACAACTAATTATGCGTATTACTAAATATGTGTACTCTTTTTTCTTCACTAGGATTTTTTTCCCACGAAATTTTTTCTAGTAAGGTTTTAATGAACCACATTATCTTTTAATGAACATCCAGGGGGGTGTTATAAATATATTATATTATGGATGTTCATTTAGTACTCCGTTGAAAATAAGCTTCCTGAAGAAGCTTATCTATATGAGACTCCACCGTAAATATGTTTATCTATTTAGTACTCTATTGGAAATAAGTCTCGTGAAGAAACTTATCCTTTCAGTACCCCGTTATGGATAAATATCATATCCGGTAAAAGATTATCTATATCTGGTACAATGAGCTTATCCTTTCGGTACTCTGCTATGGATAAACATTACCCCCGGTAGAAGATTATCTATATCTGGTATAATGAGTTTATCCTTTCGGTACTTCATTATGGATAAATATTACCACCGGTAGAAGATTATATATATCTGGTATAATGAGCTTATCCTTTCGGTACTCCGTTATGGATAAATATTACCTCCGGTAAAAGATTATCTATATCTGGTACAGTAGCAGCTTACACAACAACTTGCTTTCTTTTATAAATAGAGGAGATTTCAGTTCATTAAGTACATAAATTTGAAGTTTGAATAATATATCAATTTCTCTCTAGACTTGTCTTTACTTTACGATCTTTATTTTATAATATATATATATATATTCTTGGTTCAGAAATAAACAGTACTATTATTCTTGGTTTTGATGATAATGAGTATTAAGAAAATGCAAGATCAACTATCAAAATACTGCTCATTCCCCGAGAAACTTTATCCAAGTCACTGTACAAAATTTCAGGTTTCACAATTAAAGATTTAAGATTTTCTTTTGGCTTTTTGGCATTGTTGAAGATTAAATTACTACTAGCAATTGAAGAAAAAGGGGTTAAAATTTCTTTTATTTTTAAAAAGGAGTGTGTGAGTGTATGACCCAAAATTTAGATCTTGGTTATACAATAAAATTTATAATGAAATAGGGTTAATCTTAGCCAATATTAACATCCAAAGGATAAATCAAATATATTTATTGAAGATATCCCACATATACTACTGAATAGCAAGAAATGATAGCAATAATGTGTAATGAACTATTCAAGAGTATGGAAGATAACGATAAATAAAAATAAATGACATTTAAATAAATAAATGAATAGAAGTCACCCGACAAAATGTGAGATTCTCCAATAATTCTTCTGATAATGATGGGTAATGATAAATCTTTTGATATCCGGATCTGTTTGACCAAAAAATATAATCTCCGGTTAAACTATTAAATTTACATAGTATGGGGTAAATCTAACTAAGGATAATGACTCTAGATATTAAGCACAAAAACGTATAGTAGATAGGACAGACTCCGTATATGGTTGGTGACAATAAATGCAAAATACTCTTAAAGCAAGGACGTTAAGAGTATTATAGCTAACAATAAATGTCAATAAATGACATTTAAGTAAATAAAGAGAATGATTCACCCAATAATCGATGGGTGGGACGAATATTGTACCTGACAATGATGAATGATAGATAGATCCAGGATTCGCATGAACAATCCTCGGATCTGATGGAAAGTTGGGGAATAATATCTCACCAAGAATATTTGTAAAGGTAACCTTTGTGTTTTTGCCAAAGAGAGAGTCCTCTTCTCAAAAATGTTCTTATCAGAGTCAATATTACATGTCCCTATCATTATCTCTTCTTTCTATATATATGAGGCCTTTTTCCTAGGAAACCCTAATAGTACAAATGCAGGGAATATTCCCTTTTAGTACCTTGTCTTGACAAATTAGTTGTTGCAAGTCTTATCTTGATTGCGATAAGACCCTTGTTGACATCTTGATTGCGATAACCGTCGATATCTTGACCATGACTCATGTCGGCACCTCGGCCATTGAACTCGCTGCGTCTTGGGGGAGCTCGACCGATAACTCTTTTTTAATGATATATTACGCTAAATATTCTGAAGACGGATTTTGGCCTATACAGTTAGTCCCTCCGCTTATTAAGGCCGAGCTCAGACGGCCTTGGTGAGCGGACTCTGTATGTCGTAGCCGAGGCGGTCGAAGCAATAATAAAACCCAATGCAAGTCGGGGTCGAATCCTTAGAGAGTTAGAATTAAAATTAGGTATATATTTAGTGTAATTGTACAATATGCCTTAGATTACACTTCCATATTCTTGTTTGTTATTTCTACTTCTACTTTAAACTATTGATTGCAATTATAAAACTAGGAGACAATATTTTTAGTTTTGGTTGTTTTCCAAATGACAAAAGATCTAGGGTCGTGACTTCCACCTAGGTGGTTACCTAATGGGTTGAAAACTCTAGGACAAGCCTGATTGGTCGGGTTTGTAATATAGCAATCACACACAATTACCCACTCTATACCTCTCGGTAGTTTGAGTGGTTTTGCCCAATTTGGCTTTCTCAAGTCCAAATGGGCATTGCACAAAATAAGTGATAAATGCTCAAGTTGGGTCTTACTATCTCTAGATTCAACCCTTTAATTGGGGCTATCAATTTTTTGAGTTCACCCCAATTTCTTGTTAGCCAAGTTTTCCTAGACTTAGTCTCTCTTTCTCAAGTAGAGACTAAGTCAATTAGGCATGAATCAATTTTTGCAACCATTAATTCTTGAATTCAAGCAAGAACTAGGCTAAATATCACTAACCCAATCACAAACAAGTCCTAAATCAAACACCCATTAAGTACCCACACTAGGGTTGGGCCACAACCCTAGCTAAAAATTTAGCTACTCATGAAAAATAAAGAAATACAAGAAGAAATTAAGATAGAATGCATAATAATTGATTAGGAAAAGAAAATCTAATGTTTAGAAGCTAATCTAGTACAATATTACTCAAAACAGTAAAGAAAAACGGCTTAGGTGCTCTCTCAAAACAAAACTTACCCTAAAAATGACAAAAACTTCTATTATACTAAGCTGAAAATATCTGACAAAAATGCCCCTGCGGAGGTTGTGCGACCACATAATTGTGTGTGCGGTCCGCACAACGAGACTTGGCTTGACAGGTTCCAGTTCTGCGGCCGCACAATTCTGGATTGCGGCCGCACTCCTTCAACTACTGCGAACTGCATATTTGTGAGTGCGGCCGCACTCTTGCTTCTGCGGTCGCACAATTGTAGTGCGGTCCGCACTCCTTCATCGTAGGCTCTGACTGTGTGAGACTTCTGCGGACCGCATAAAAATGAGTGCGGTCGCGCTCTTGATTATGCGGCCGCACAAAAATGGTGCGGTCCGCATTTCTTCTTGAACTTGAAATCACATCTCTCTGATCTTTGTCTTCTGTGGCCGCACTAGAATTGTGCGGTCCGTACTTTACATGTCATTTCTTGTCAGAGGTTTTCTTCATTATCTGCGGCTGCACTCAATATTATGTGGGCCATACAGTGCCCTTTTAGCCTTGTTTTTGTCCTTCTCCAATATTACTCCTTCTTGAGTTGATTTTCATTTCTTTAGCTCATATTCTAATACTCATGCAAGCAAGCATATTTTGTTAGATTTTGGGAATACCTTTAAGAAATTTTGAGCTAAAATGCAAGTAAAAGAGTGCAAATAAGCAGTCAAAATCAATACTTATCAGTCTTGATGAGCGAATTCTGTATGTCGTAGTTGGCAAAATAAGACGAGCAAGTTGGGTAGCAACGCTTTAGGTGAGGTGGCAACATGACTTTTCGTGAGATGCAAACTTTGGGGATGCATTGTTTCGGAATGACATCACGACATCATGCGTCATTATGACGCACTTTCCCGATGCCTTGCGTCATTTCCTGCGCCTCTGATGTTTCGATACATGTGCTGGGTAATGATGGCCTGATTTCTCGGTCTTGGTGCTTGAACACTTATTAATAGGGATTTGAGGCCATTTGTGTTTGTTTTGCATACTTGCATTATCGAATCCATGTGTCCCTTTCTTCATTCTCTATATCAAACCCTTGTTTCCTTTTTGCTTCGTCACTGCGTATCCATTCCCCCAGTTCCAGTGATTTCAGTTGTTCTCGGCTCTTCTGTGCTTAAGATATCTTCTCTCAAGAATATGGTTAACGCACCCTCTGGTTCTAGTATGGTGCTTAGCCCTACCCCTTTGGCGGTGCACATACCTCCTCATGGCGCCAGTGTTTCTGTTGCCACTGAAGATGAGGGGTTTCCTACGGTGGAGGAAATAATTTCTCGCAGTGAAAAGATTAGATCTGAATTTTTGAAGTTGCCCGAAGACGATCCTGAGGTCTCGGAGTCGGTGATGAACGAGGTTGACCTCTTTGCATTTAGGAAAAAGTTCAAAATCCCGGCTCACATTGATCTAGTTCCGGCGGGGCACGATGTGGTACAAATACATCGCCCAGGATATTGCGCGTTCTATGTGTATCTGTTCTACGTGGGCTATTCTTTTCCTCTTCTCCTACTGGCAGAGGAATTTTGCCGCTACTACGGTATCTGCCCGGCCCAGCTGCCCCCTTATATCTACAAGCTTATCCGTATGCTGACCAAAAATGTGGAGTTGGTTGGCCGTGTGGTCTCACTTTGCCATCTGATGCATCTCTTCGCCCCTAGTTTCTATAGGGGACAATGCTGCGCCTTTGCCACCGAGGAAGTAGATATTTGGTGGTGAAGATGGACGATAAGGCGAATTGTCAGTTCTGGCTCAACTATTTCTTTGTCAAGACCGAGGATGAGGTGGCCAACGCAAGTGGGTTCCCCGAGGCTTGGAATTACGCAAGTAAGTATTTTTTTGCTGAGCATTCATTTTGCCTGTTTTAGTCGTTGTCTAACATTCCGTTCCTTCTTCGTGCACCTGAGACTTCGCCCCCTCCCTTGGTTGGGGACATTCATGATTGGGTCAGTCAGGTCTTGCTTCACATGGTGGGAATTCGTGAATGGCTGACCTTTATAAAAAAAATTCCCAACTAGTATTTTCTCTCTTACCTGCCATGTTAGATCTGTGCATGCAGCGAGAAAAAGAGAAAAAAAGTTCTTCTTTTCGTTTTCTCTTCCTTTTTTTTACGTCAGCAATCAGTACCGGTAGTAGATATAGGAGAAACTAAGTGATTTAGTTAGAGATTTCCCCACAGACGACGCCAAATTATTTGACCAAAAAATATAATCTCCGGTTAAACTATTAAATTTACATAGTATGTGGTTAAATCTAACTAAGGATAATGACTCTAGATATTAAGCACAAAAATATATAGTAGATAAGACAGACTCCGTATATGGTTGGTGACAATAAATGCAAAATACTCTTAAAGTAAGGACGTTAAGGGTGTTATAGCTAACAATAAATGTCAATAAATGAGATTTAAGTAAATAAAGAGAATGATTCACCCAATAATGGATGGGTGAGACGGATATTTTACCTGACAATGATGAATGATAGATAGATCCAGGATTCGCATGAACAATCCTCGGATCTGATGGAAAGGTGGGGAATAATATCTTACCAAGAATATTTGTAAAGGTAACCTTTGTGTTTTTGCCAAAGAGAGAGTCCTCTTCTCAAAAGTATTCTTATCAGAGTCAATATTACATGCCCCTATCATTGTCTCTTCTTTCTATATATATGAGGCATTTTTTCTAGGAAACCCTAATAGTACAAATGCAGGGAATATTCACTTTTAGTACCTTATCTTGACAAATTAGCCGTTGTAAGTCTTATCATCAATAGTCAATCTCGACCTCAACCCTTGCTGACATCTTGATTGCGATAACCGTCGATATCTTGACCACGACTCATGTCGGCACTTCGGCCATTGACCTCGCTGCATCTTGGGCGAGCTCGATCGATAACTTTGTTTAATGCCATATTACGTTAAATATTCTGAAGACGAATTTTGGCCTATACAGGATCCTTCTTGGATCGAGGAAGAGAAGATAGATTAAGATATAAAAAGGTGAACTTTGTATGTATTTGATAAAGAGAGAATTTTAGAGATTGTCAATGTGTTGTTCATTACAATGAATATCCAATTCCCCCTACAACTACATATCTTTCTATTTAAAAGGGGACACGAGTTATAAAATCCTAAATAGTACAATTGAAAAGAATACTCACTGAAATATTCTCTAGGAAATAGTGATCCTAGAACTAACCGTTATTGATTTTCGAAAAAGAGTGCTCGTGCTCGTCTTTTATCGAGTCACTTCGACCTCCTCCACGATGCATTGTCTATTGACATCGATCCATTAAGGTCAAGTCATTATATCCTATCGACGACACGTGATAATTCTGAAAACTCCCCTTATGTTGACTTGGTCAACATTTCTTCGCCCATACAGTGAGGAAGCCATTTATATCAGTTTTAGAGAAAAAATAAAGACAAAACCATGAGATTTAGAGAAAAAATAAATAAAGAAAGAAAAACCATGAGTTTGACGTGTTTAGTAGATGTCCACTATTTTATCAGACTAATCCGATATAGCGCCACCACCAACCAAGCCAAGTCGTACTCTTCTTCTCGAAATTTAATACCTGTCGTACAAAGAAAAAACAAATCAGAAAACCTCATCATATACTATAATTCTCGTCAAGCCATTATATTTTTTTTTCTCAAAAACATTTTTTTTTAAATTTGAGGTATTTGATCAAGTTTTTCGGGGAAAGAAGTACTTCCGGGAAAAAATAGAAATAGTTTATGAGAAGTAAAAAAAAATAGTTTCCTCCCAAAAGCAGAAGCAAAAACAATTTTGATTTTGCTTCTTACTAAAAATACCCTTAACAAAATATAATATATACTAAAATAATCGTTAAACCTAATACTTAGGATATTAATGTATAAATATTTCTTATTATTTTTAGGATAACTTTCTAATATATAGTGACTTTAGGGGTGAATGCTTTTATATTTGTTGAATGATTTTTAATATATTTAACTTATATAAAAAGAATTAAGTACTTTTAAATTTTATTTTTATATTTTATTTAAATAAAATAAAAATATTTAATTATTACCTGTAATAATAAATTTTTAAAATTATTTATTTATTTATAATATTAACTATTAAGTAAATATATTTATGTCTTTATTCATAATTTAATACTTAAAATACTCTCTGAAAAATTTGACCAAATATAAATTATTGCTTAAAAGTATTTTTCAAGGGTGATTAATCAAAAACAAACCGTTTTCTCCCTCAGACTCGATAAAAACATTGTTCAAAGCTTTTCCTTTTATAGTAGTAAAATGCTGTAATAATTCGGGTTGCCACTGAGATTAGAATAAACTCGCTACTTTATATTTTTTGGGAGTTCGCTAAACACACCGGCCACTTTTTTTTTATACCGCAATAATTGTTATCCATATATACCATTGAACTTCTGCAAATCTTTTCCATAATACACACACATATTGCTTAACTTAAAAAAAAAAGTTCAAAACAAAATGGATCCAAGGAATGGCTATTGCCCACAAACTAAAACTTTCCTTAGCCTAAGACAACCAGTTCCATTGCCACCGTTAACAGAACCTCTTTCTATCATCCAATACACCCTCTCTCTCCTCAACTCACCGATCACCGGAATCAATGTCAACGCCACCACTTTCCTTATTGACGCCACCACCGGCCACCGCCTCTCTTACGCCGATTTCCTTCAAAAAACTCAATCTCTTGCTTCTTCTCTCCAAGCCCGTTTCCCTTCCCTTTCTAAAAACGGTGTCGCCTTTGTTCTCTCCCCTCCTTCACCCCATATTCCAATTGTATATTTCGTACTCCTCTCTCTAGGGATCGTTGTTTCTCCTGCTAATCCACTTTCTTCCACTTCCGAGGTAGCTCACATGATTCAGCTGTGTAAACCCGCCATTGCTTTTGCAACTTCCTCTACTGCCGTTAAACTGCCGTCGCTTCCCCTTGGTACTATTCTACTTGATTCCCCTGAATTTCTCTCTATGATTCAAGCTCCCGTTTCTACTCAAATCTCTTATCCAGTTATTCACCAGTCCGATTCGGCAGCGATTCTTTACTCGTCTGGAACTACTGGGAAAGTAAAAGGTGTTGAGTTAACTCACCGGAATTTAATCGCGTTAACAGCCGGTTTGTACTACAACAAATTCAATGATGCTGCTGATGAAGGTGAAAAGGCGGAGCAAGAGGTGTCGTTCATGACGTTGCCGATGTTTCACGTGTTTGGATTTTTTATGCTTATTAGATTAGCGGCGTTCGGGGAGACGGTGGTGATGATTGAGAAATTTGATTTTGAGAAGATGTTGAAGGCGGTGGAGAAGTACAGAGTTACGTACATCCCAGTGTCGCCGCCACTGGTGGTGGCAATGGCGAAGTCTGATTTGGCGTTGAAGTATGATCTCAGCTCACTGAAGCTGCTGGCGTGCGGCGGAGCGCCGCTGGGGAAGGAGGTGGCAGAGCGGTTCAAGAGCAGGTTCCCTAACGTGATGATAATACAAGTATGTGTTCGGTTATCACGCGCTAGATTTGGCTAGATTCGGTTAACATAAACGTGAAAATATTTTATTTAAGTAGGAGTAATTAAAAAGAACTAGAAAGTTGCTGAAATTAAGTGTTGAATTAACAACCTTGATCCAAACCAAGATTCCTGTCCCTGGCTCCCTGCAGAGACGAGACTGGATTCTACTCATCTATCTAACCTTGAGCAAATTTATCGGATAACTATGTTAGTGGGAGTTAGCAGGTATCGAAAGATTAATCTAGACTACCAAAATATTAGAACATAAAATGCTAAATATTGTATATATTTTGTGTAGTGTAGATAGAGATGGTAAGTGTGAACTAGAAATAAGGTGAAAGGTTTCTGGTAAGTGGAGAAGCATAAGGAAAATACTTATGTGAGTAACTATTTTTTCTGTACTTGTGTTATATGCAAATGTGTGCATATTGTGCTTGCATCTAATGATATGACAAAATGTTTTGTTTAATGTGTTCAATTGTGATGCATCATAGGGATATGGTCTGACCGAGACTACTGGAGGAGCAACAGGGATGAGTGGCCCTGAGGAATCAGACCGGTATGGATCTGCTGGTCGCCTTGCTGTGAATGTGGAAGCTAAGATTGTTGATCCTGATAGTGGAGAGACCTTACCTCCTGGCCAGCGTGGAGAGCTTTGGATACGCGGGCCAACAATCATGAAAGGTGATGCTTGCATATATAAGACACAGATTCAAAATGTTAAGTCGTGGGCATGGATCTTTCTCCACCTACTGCTACTTTATGGCAAGAAGTTATTACAAACATATATTTTTGTAAAAGAATAGTTCAGCTATAATTTTATGGTTCAAGTTGAAGACAATAAGTAAGGCTGCAGTCATTGCGCAAATATGGCATTGTCTCCTGCATATATAGTTGTTAATTCACCTTCTGGTTGTGCAAATATGGGCCTTTGAAGTTGATGAATTTGAAAGGATTACTTGAATGGCTTGACATTATTTATATTCACAGCCTTTGCTTGCTTTTTGTCAGTCTGTTCCCCTTATCTGTCATTCCTGTAATACAGAAGAATGTTGCTTCAGGAACTAGGCATTTCAAGGATAGCTTTGAACTGGGATTTCAGCAATAACTTACAATTCGCAGATTGAGTTAGTAAAGTCGAAAGCAATTCATTGTTTTAAAAATTTAACTAGTATAGTTTACTAATATACCACAATCGAGAAGTTTCCTTGTAATATTTTTTATTGATATTTCATGAGTTGAGTGTTGTTGATTTCATTCAAGGAGCCAAATATGAAAAATAGTGTACGTGATTGCAAATATATATGATCTGAAACATACTATTATGTCGTTGCTGCTAAATTTGTTTCCAATATGGCCTTTATAGTACCCTTTCAATCAAACTTGAATTCTGAAAGAGAATGGTGGTGAATGGCAGGCTATGTTGGAGATGAACAAGCAACCTCAGCAACACTCGATTCAGAAGGTTGGCTGAAAACTGGCGATCTCTGCTATTTTGATGCAGATGGGTTTCTATATGTTGTCGATAGGTTAAAAGAACTGATAAAGTACAAGGCGTATCAGGTAATTAAATTATAGCTGATCCTGATTCAGTTGTTACTCGTATGCAAACTTGTTATCTCTCCTCTCTTACTATGTTACTTCTTCAGTATCTTATGAATGGATGAACTTTCAGGTCCCCCCTGCTGAACTTGAACATTTGCTTCAATCAATTCCTGATGTTGCTGATGCAGCAGTTATTCCGTATGTAATCCTATCTGCCTCCCTCTGTCGCCTTTCCAATTCTTGTGCCACTGCTACGTACTCATGTACCAGTATGATGGGAAAATCATAAACTTTTTGAACAATTTACATTTGATTTCATTAAAAACTCACTTCTAGCAATACAACTTAACCAATGGGCATTATTGTGCAAAAACTTGCAATCCAGCTTCCTCTTACAAGGCTACGTATTCGTACTCTCTCTCTAGTATTTAACTAGTATAACATTTGTAATAGAATCTTCTTAACACATGCAATGTCTTTCACAAATTTGGTCTGGAAATTCTACTCGCTTTGGGTTTTTAGCTTCTTGACTCTGTTACTTAGGCTTTTAGAACATCAGGTGAATCTTTGGTCCACTGTACTGTGTAGTTGCAGAGTTACACCATCTGTTCTTTTAGAAGCTTGTGTCTTACCACTTACCTTTATTTCTACATTTTCATACTAATAAAATGATAAAAAGGAAAAGGAGTGTCATATAAACTCATAAACATTTATAATTCTTATTCAAGCCCAGTATTTCAACATGTGATTTTGAGCCTGACATGGAATTCTGTTGTGCCAACAAAACTAAGCAATGGCACAAGCAATTGAAGCAAATTGTTCTGCCATCTAATAATCTTTACTTGCTCTGGAGGTGGCAACGAAATATGAATAAGGCACTGATGTGTCATGTGTGTGTATAATTTTTTTTGTGTGTGCGTGTATTTGAGTATTCGGCCACTGGTGGAAATTATAAGCTTCCCAAGCAGATCTTGAGTCTCAGTTTCTGTTGATATTTTGATGTCCCAACTCTTAATACGATCTTTTTGTTTCACCTGAATCTAGATATCCTGATGAAGAAGCAGGGCAGATTCCTATGGCTTATGTAGTCAGAAGACCAGGAAGCACTATTAGTGAGTCACAAATTATAGATGTCATTGCAAAACAGGTACGCGTCCTGCCTCCTAATGATTAAGATCAAAACCGTTTTGCTTGATTGTTGCATTAATATGTTGTGTAGGTGAATTCTCTGATTGTTATGGCACAAGAAATCAAAATGAACTTTCAAAATCTGTATCATGTTGCTTTGATGTGTTCCAGATATGAACTGGCACATTCATTTGTCCATGTAAACAATGTATGCATATAGTAACCAGAAGTTACCTTGCAGGTCGCACCATACAAAAAGATACGGCGTGTTGCATTCATCAACGCAATACCAAAATCTCCAGCAGGAAAGATTTTGAGAAGAGAACTCGTTAATCATGCCTCTAGTGGTGCTTCTGCAAGATTATGACGGAACAATTACATATATCTACTTAATCTAAATTACCTGTTCAATTAACGTATAATATGTTGTTTTAAGTCTTCCACGTCACCTTATTGCTTCAATGTTTTTTCCTATGAAGCTCATAATTTAAATTACCAAGTTTTATGCAGCAATAATTCACAGGAGGAAAAGTGCCTTCTTTTGATGTCATGGATAGGGTGATCAATTGTTATATCTTTTTTCTCTAGATATTTGGATTGGCTTTTAAGCTCTTTTTAGTTTTTTTAGTGTTTGACAAAGTTAAAAAATGCTTAAAATAAGTTAAAAACTGCTTAAAACAAGCCAAAAGCAAGAAGTTGGACAATCCCAACTTATTACTTTTTAGCTTAAAAGTTATTTTTGCTGAAAAAATCACTTTTTAAGCTAATCCAAACGGGTTCATACAATAACTTTTTTCTATTACACTAGTCTGTGTATAGAAGTAAAACACTTCTAACGTATTAAGGCAAAATACGTCACTCGCTTAGGTTACAAAATACTTAAAAGCTTTCCCCAGATGTTCAAGAATAGCAAGTTTATTTATATAGAAAATTGATAGATAAGGGTAAAATCAGTAACTCATATAACTAAATTTTGGCAAGATTCCAAATTTCAAATACATGAAGGTCAGGTTTATTCATGATATATGAAGGAATTTAAAATTTTGGATACCTCAGGAGATGATTCCTATAAATACCTCTATTGAAATTACATTAAGAAATCATCTCATGATATGACATCTTGAAAGTCTTCTCATTCCTGCCCTACAATATTCTGCTTTTGGTTTACCTTGTCTATAATGGTAAGCATTCACTTTAATTATCATTTGATTCTCTTATGCTTCTTTTCTTTCTAATTTTAAAACAGGTATTCATTATTATAATTGGTGTTTCACCATAAAATTTTCAATTTTCACTAGAAGATCAATTTTGAAATATTTCGAAAATTTGAAAAACTCCAAAAAGTTGTTTTTCAAAATTTTCACTCAAATCACTCACAAAAATGCAAAAACAACCCAAAAATATTTATGTCCAAACACAACTCTAATTTTCAAATACAATTTTCACTTGAATCTTTTTTTACTTTTTTGGAATTTTACAATTCTTATGTCCAAACACCCACTTACCATGAATGGTGAGATAGAAATTGGCCGGCAAAACTTAGATTGTATCCCTATAGTCCGGAAGAAATTAAAAAGAGAGGAAAAGATTTATGGTAAAAACTTATCCACACCGAATATTTACATCTAGTAGTGTTTTTTGTAATTGAAAATTTGAAAATTTTATCGCAAAACACCAATTCTGTAAAAAGTAAAAATGTTTCTAAAAAAGTGAAAAAAAGGGAAAATTAAAGCAAGAACAAAGAATTTGATAGAGTCATATGAAATGTTGCTTTCTGAAGCATAAACCTTAAGCTACGTGCTAACGTCTCTTGTGTCAATTTAGTTGAAAAAAAGTTACGAGCTATAAGCAATCACCCAAAACCTCGTGCTTTTTCAGCACCTCATTCGGGTCATGGCCGCCGTCGAATGCCGCCCACCGGAACCCGAAGCCGACGACAACGACAACTCGATTCACGTCTCGCTTATAGACGCTATTCAAAACTTCACTGATCTCGACATTTCCTTAAATAAGCTTGAACGCTTTCTCCGAGTTTTGGGCTTTTGTCAATACTCTATTTTAAGCACTGCTCTCTCCTGGCTAGCCTTTTTTGTCATTTCAATTATTGTGCCTCTTCTCGTAGCTTACTTCACTTACTGCTCTAATTGTGAGCGGTATAAGATTGATCACTTTGAGCTCGAGGTTCTTGTAAGCCAATCTATTGCCGCCGCCACATCATTGCTGTGCATCTCACACAATCTTCGTAAATATCGCATCAGGAAATTGCTTTTCGTGGATCGGTACCATGGTCAATTGACTCAGTTTAGTGAGCTGTACCTCAAAAAGATACGGGTAAGTGTTCAATTCAAGCCTTAATTTTTGTTAATCTCACATCCACGATTTCACCCAAAATGGAGTCCATATTTGTTTAGCTATTCTCCCAATTTATTTGACTGGGTAGAGAGCTTAAGAACCAATAGTTTTGAAACATGTGGTTTGTGTGGTTATAAATCATCTAAATTCGACAGTTTAAAGTTATATTACTTCCAAATATAGAAAGGTATCGTTCTTTTTGGACAAACTAAAAAGGAAAGTATGTTGCATAAATTGTAAAATTGAAATAGTATGCTATTGGAAGTCTAATAGAGGATAATTCCAAGAGATTAAACTTATCCCCACCGACTGTTTACACCAAACTATATTAGCTTATCATGGTTAAGTGTTTAATGAAGTGAGAATATATGTTAATTGGCCATGGTAATATTGAGAAATATACAAACATATGTCATAAATCTATTATTTTGATGTCAACAACTAGTGTTTCAGGAATCTCTAAGCAGGTAAGTTTTTACCATTCCAACACGATGTTACTCCTTGTTTCTCAATCTTGGAATTCTGATTCTATGAACTTTGTTGTTTCCAGGTCTTTTATTATTTGGTGGTTTCATGGATGACAATTTGCTTTTTGCTGAAGATAACTCGGGCAGTCACTAGGGCTGTGTATCTTTATGATGGTTCTGTGTTGTGGTCAATTGGGATTGTGGTTGCTTCACTTGTCTCATGGGCATATTCTACCATTATCTTTCTTGTGGGAACTGCTCTGTTTCATCTGGTGGGCAATTTGCAAGTTATACACTTCGAACATTTTGGCAAGCTTTTGGAAATGGATATGGATGTCTTGGTTTATATCAACGAACATATGCGTCTGACATATTATTTGTGTAAAATTAGCCACAGGTTTAGAATGTTCCTCCTCCTGGAGTACTTGATAGTCACAGCCAGCCAATGTATAGTTCTATTACAGACAACTACAAATCAAGGAATTATCAACTTCGTAAATGCTGGTGATTTTGCGGTATGCATCTTGATAATAAGTACCATTCACATAATCACTTGGTTTCACCGTCAAGTTCTTTAATTGTTTGTATGCATCTAAAGATACTATAGAATTTTAAGCCCCAAATTCTATAGATCTTGGTGCATTTATTCAACAAGTTCAAATCCCAGTCTTGATTGACTTACAGTAACTTGATTGTTCAGGCATATAGTCTTCTTTCCCAGGTGAAGGGGAACCCATGACAATCCTACTTTTAAATTTCTCGCCATGTTGGTTTATATGAAGCGCCAAAAAGTGCATTCAAAATCTTTGAGACTTGTGTATACCATCAAATCTTTTGCTTATGTCTTTACTTTGTGAACTTAAGAAACAAAGTCATCATATTAGTGGTTATTCTCTACCGAAGTATATTAAAACTGTTACTTGGCTGATCGTATTATTTTTATTGAACTTCATATTCAGGTATTATCAATTGTTCAACTGGTTGGACTACTTATATGTCTGAATGCAGCTGCAAAGATATCGCATAGAGCACAAGGCCTGGGATCAGTAGCCAGTAGATGGCATGCACTAGTTACATGTAATAATGATGACACTTCTGTCTCCGGACTTTCATCTGATGGTAGAAATGTTGAAGCACCAAAAACACTGAGCCAGCTGCCTGTAAATAATTCAGAAGGTGATCTGGAGTCCGCTGATTGTATGCCTCCACCTACAAACATAGAACTCACCTCTACTATGTCGTCATATCACAAGAGACAAGCATTTGGTATGCAAAACCAAACTTCTGCTGAAATTTGTACTTCTTCTATGCTTGTATTATCAATATGTTCCTATTATGCCCAAATGAAAAGAGAATTTTGCAGCTTTAATGACATGATTCACTGAGGCAATATAAGGGGTCTGTTTGTTCAACAAATAGTATGAAGTAGCATCTAGTCCACATTGTTATAATGATTGATGTACCTGCATGATGCATATGCCATAGTCAGGTGAAGTGAGGGTCTAAACTGCCAGAACTACTAGATTTTTTAAGACAAACTGCATTTAATAATAATCTCAATAGTCTTTGCTACTCCAAAACAGAATTACCTAGTTATCAGTACTAGTCTCTTATCAGACAGTTGAGTGAAGCCCCTAGACAAAAGGGGTCTCATAAGATTAAGCACTTCAAGTTAAAACAAGTGCTGTGGGCATAGTATTTACAATTTTCTAGATGTAGTGGGACTATGATGCATAGCTTGATGTTTGGTTTTGGGACCTCTGGAGAAGTAGAGTTGGATTTTCAGATCTCTAGAGAAGCAGACTGGGAAGGTTGGGGATATGCTGTGTAAAATACTAGCAGTTGTATTTTATGTCTTGTAACGAGTGGCAATCATCGGTTTAGATCACCCAAACTTCCATTACATTCTTGTTTTTCTGTATTATAATATATGTATATCATTCACATTATGTTCCAATCAAATGTAAAATTGCTGAGTAGAATCTCTTAACTTTATATTTTTTTACGCAGACAGCAAATTAAATCTAGTTTGCTTTATCTATGCAGTGGCTTATGTGCAGTCTAACCCTGGTGGTTTTAGCATTTTTGGATGGAAGGTTGATCGATTACTCATTAACACACTTTTCTTCGTTGAGATGACTTTGGTTACTTTTCTACTCGGGATGACTCTAACAATAAAAGGTAGGTGACATACACCAGACTGCAACAACAGCTAAATGCTGCATACAAGCAACTCCAATTAATTCTTCATGTGCTTTGCAGCTCTCCTCGAGTTTCTCTTATGGGAAAAGCTAGAGCCATAACCTTTTGCTTCTCCGTATAATGATACAAACCTGATTCCCCTGTATTTTGGATATCACTTTTCATCATGGTCCAAAATAGGGATGATATATGTAAGAACACTACTGTGTTATTTATTTCTCTTCTTCTCTCATGAAACATCAACTGTATTATTGACGAAAACAATGTTGTGCAACCTCTGTAAATTTTACTGTATCATATTGTTTACCCTTAAAAATGAGTAACAATTAAATTTGTTCGCGGTTTAAAGGAGACGTGATTTAATTTAACACGAATAATCTAAGAACAACAAATAATTACATTAAAGAGAGATAAAACGATCAAACCAAACGCGATGGAACAATTAAGCCTGGCTTTGGATTGAACACTGCAACTGGCTCCGATCGAGTCCTCGATATGGGCTCAGTTGTAACTAAAGAAAAAGGGAACTGAATAATACTTTGAACAACAGTTAGAATATAAAAATGAACTTTATTGCTTTGATATGTGTGCCAACAATGATATAAAACGAAAAAGTTATCTCCTTTATATAGTAGGAGAATTTCAATCCTAGTACAAGTCTAAATAAGGTGAAAATCTTCTTTTTTGGGTAAATGTTAATCTGCAGCTGATATCGGGCTGGATTTGCGCCGTAATACCCGATTGAGGGAGGATATCATGGCTCATCGTTTATCGTGCTTAACCGTTCCTCTTTTTCCTTAGTCTCGAACCTCCACTCTGCCCGAACCCGATGCTCAGCCGTGTCTGATCGCGGATGCACAGTTCGTCCTCTCCGGTCTCATAAACGAGGAACCCTTCGGCTTTACTCGAGATTGCATCACATCATGCTTCCTACTCATTTCTTTATCGAGAAATTGGGGGGGGGGGATAATATTATTCCCGATTTTACCCGTACACAAATAGTCCCCTTCACTTTTCGGTGAGTAGATTTATCGAAGCGACGAGAAGTGATTAATTAACCCCGGCTCCTTTCTCTATACGCTGCAATTGGGTCGATGGATCAATGAAACATCCCATTAGTTGCGTCGTTCTGACTTTGGACACGTGTCAACTGCCGGTTGACCATCCCCGAATGCGAAACGTCACGCATTAATTACCTCTTCCCTATAAATTCTTCGGTTCTTTTTTCACTTTTTTACTTTCCGGTTTCAGAACTTCTTAATCTACCCCCGAACTTTTTACTTGCTCGTAACCCCTTCAAATCTTCATACGATGTTCTTCATATCCTCATATCTTCATTTTCTCATCTTCAAATCTTCATACTTCATCCTTGAATCTTCAAGTTTGACTTTCAAACCTTCATACCCGCCTTCATATATTCATATTCCCAAAATTCGATGGCGAAAACTTCGAAATCCAACAGACCGCCCATTCAACTTCTAACCCGGCCACGGATGTCAAGGTGGTCGTATCCGAAGTCGCTCCAGAACCTTCTCTAAAGAATTTCATCTCAGGAGGCTGCTCTATAAAAAACGACTTTAAGGTCAAAAAAGCCTCCAGGCAAGGGTATCGAGGCGAGGAGGTATGGAGATACATATGCTCCATCAGCTAGGACACGCTCCCGATGGTTCGGAAGGACTGCAAGTGGGAGGGCAATGAAGTGGTCGTTCCTGGCCCTATGAGGACATCACCACACACGTGGAGGGGTATCTAAGTGTTTATACATACCCCTTCACGCTTGGCCCGGTGGATATAATAGTCCTCGACTTTTGCAAAAAGTACGAGGTCTACCTCGGGCAGATTCACCCATCCTTTTAGAGGATCGTGATCCTCCTCCATCACTTCGTCAATGATAGTATCCTAGGAAGTACAACTCTATTCAAGGACAATGATGAAGCTTTGGAATCATCTCAAAGATGGCCTTTAGCAAGATGTCAAGCTAAAGAGTTGCAAAACAAGGCCATTAGACTTCAAGTGAAAATAAAGAAGCTTTTAGTTGTGGAGGACGAGCTCAAGCCCAAAGGAGATAAATTGTACAAGTTTTACAATTATTTGGTGGCCCAAATTGAAGTCCAAGAGGAGGAAGATTAGGTCCCGAACTCGGCCCTTGAAATCTAGCAAAAGGGCACCCAGAAGAGTCCAAAATGAGCTTAAAAGAGGTCCAAAGGGGGGTGTTTGAAAAGGAGCCCAATTGAAGTCCAAACCAATGGCCCAAACCAGTAGTTTTAAGGCCCAAATCTGCCCCAAAGAGATTTGCCGCCCCTACCTAATTTTGTGACTTTTCTTATTTCTTAGCAACCACCCTACCTAATTTTGATGACTTTGTTACCCCTTAGCAGCCCCCTACCTAATTTTGATGACTTTTGTTACCCTTTAACAACCCCTACCTAATTTTAAGGACTTTTACTCCTATAAATAAGGCGTTCTTCTCATTCATTGAGACACTTCATTATTGATTAAGTATATCATACTTTGAGAGTTCTTTTGAACCTTTGTTACTTGTGCTTTGAGATTTATCTTTTAACTTTTACTAGTTCATAGTTCAAGGTAGTAAGATTACTTCTCTATTGTGATATCTTTGATTCCTTTGTGGTATTCTTAGAAGGCGATTAATACTAGTTATTAATTATTGTCTCAAGTTACTCGTAAAGCGGTCAAGATCCGAATCTATTATTTTGATTTGCTTTTAAGTAAAGGCGTTTGATTTCTTCAATAAATCAAGACGTTGTTGCTTTGATCTTGTCAAGGCTATAGAACTTGCGTTCTTGGAAGTTCTTGGAATTCTTTCCTTGAATTTTCCCATATTCTTTATTTTCTGCCCTTTAGTTGTAGTTATTCAATTCCTTATTGTTATTGCTTCCGCATTTACTTTTCAAATTCTTACTCTAGTTGGGATTCCCGACCTAGTCGTTATTAGTCAATAATACGAAGGAACCTCGATTTACCATAGACCATCTGCTTCGCCTCTACAGTCTCTGCATCTTCCGAGGGGGATTAATCAAGCTCGTCCGTCGGGAAAAGAAAGCTACATTTTCGAGCATTGATGAGGACTGGGATCGAGGCTGGCAGGGGAGATTTGTTCGGGTGAAAACTGAGGATCTTATTCTCCCCGAGTTCCTGTCGTTCCCTGCAAAGTGGAACCTAGCACGTAAGTTCCTCTCATCTTGAGTATTTAGAATACTTGTTGGGTTTTGTTCTTGTTTCTCATCGCCTGGTTCTACCGTTGTGCAATAGTTCCCCGCTTCAAAGAGTGGGTCGAGGAGATCTACAAACAATTATCGTACTTCGAGTGCTAATGGCGCAAACTCTCAAAAGGCAAGTAGGAGGCTCGTTCCCATGGTGAGTGTACTTCCCCCGATTGAGTTTTCTTAATCTATTCAACTGTCATCTTTACTAAGTCCCTTTCTTCCATCCATACGTTTGCCCAAGACCACCGTGCTTCGGGCAGTGGACGAGGACGAGGCTCTGTCCTCACCTACTAAACCCTCTGCTTTGGGACAGCCTGTCGTCGAGACCGTTGTGAAGAAGGAGGAGAAAAAGAGAAAAAAGAGGGGGTCTTCCGGTTCCCCGGACGGCGAGGCCAAGAAGAAGAGGGTCGCGATTAGGGTCCAAAACAGTAACAAGAAGAGTACCTGGGCTAGGGTACCGGACCCCGAATCCCTTTATCGGCTCAGGGACTACCTTGAATATGACAACTTGGAGTTCGTCTCCCATGGACCGGCCACTGATGCAGAAGAGCTGGAAGCATCGGAGGGTAGTAATCGGGAGGCCGTACCCTCTTTGGCTCGGGAGCCCGAATGAAAGCCAGTGGCTACGGACTCTCGAGAAACTACTCCCGCTCCGAGAGAAGCCGCCGGTGTCATTGACATCCCGGAGTCGCCGTCTCACACGGATTCTCTATTTGATGAGGCTCAGGACATCAAAGAAAAACCAACTGAGACATCACGGGTCGTAGATGAGGCCCTCAACCTATTCTTCGAAGGCATGAATATCGGTGTGTTGGAGGACTACTTCAGGTTTGGTCACCCGGAGATCCTGAAATAGGATATGGTACCGGAGTCAGGTGGGCCGAGCTCGAGCCCAAAGCTGGTGAAGCAGTTCCCCGCCCCGAGCATGGATCCCGACCGTAAAAGAATGGTCATGTTTACAATCCTGGCAGATACCAGGTTGTTGTCCGGACCGGTTGGCATTGCGAGCTACCTTCGCTGCTTGGTGACTGAAGAGGATCAAGCGGAGATGAATGAGGTGGATGCACCGAGCCTTTTCAATGATGCACAACAGGCGCTGAACAGGGTATGCTTTTTTTTTTTTTATCCACTGAAGGGTTCATTTAACCTTAGCATATTCTTACGATCTCATCATTTTTGTTTCTCAGGCATCGATGCTTCATCACGAGAGCTTCCATCAGTCTTGGTTGTTGGTGAGCCAATTCGGGTTCGAGCTCAAGGAACAAGTCCGTCATAAGGACATGTACAAAGCTCTTAGCGAGCAAAGAGACGAGGCCCTCAAGAACCTCCCCATCCTCCAAGCTGAGCTGGAAAAAGCTCAAAAGGTGGCTTTGTCGTTGAAACGGGAACCTGCCGTTCTGGTCAAGAAGGTAAGGATATTTGAGATTAATAACGAGAGGTTAAGCGCAGTAGCTAATGCTGCAACCTCACAGGTCCAAGAGAAGATAGACCTGATTGACCATCTCCTGGCCGAGATGATCGAGCTTAAAGCTTCGGCCGAGGCATTGAGGAGCAAGATAGATCTTCTGGCCTCGGAAAAGGAGGCCACTAAAGAAGAGTTGGCATCGGCCAAGGACCAGCTCAAGGTACTGAAGGAAAAAGCCGATAAGTAGTCTCGCCTGAATGATGAGATCCGAGAACAACTAGGCTCGGCCATCTTGGAACGGGATGCCCTCGGCCAAGAGTATATCGCATTGAAGTCCAAGTTGGAGGCGACTTCGAACGTGTCCTGCGAGGTCCAGGATATGCTGGCCCAAAACAAGAACGACGTGGAGATAGCTGAGGACCATTTAATAACAAAGGCTGAATGTGTCAAAGACCCTCGAGGAGATTCACACCCGGGGGTTCGATCTCACAGCCGAGATTGAAGAGGCTAAGAGGCTCGAGGCCGAGGCTAAAGAGATATACGAGCCCGAGGGTTCAGGCAGTGAATCGGGCTCTGGCGAAGACTAGGCGGAGATGCCTTAATTTATTTTTTGTTTTCTTTTGTACATTGTTTTATTTATTTTGAGGTCGTGTTACCGTGCCTTTGTAAATACCTTTGGCATATATAGAAAATTTTCCCTTCGGCTATATTGTGTCTTTTACTTTTCAGCATCTGCTTGCAACTATTTGTTTAAAAATGTCATTAACGCCTTAACATAAAATTGGACATAATTTAGAGCGCTCGTTCCCTCAGAGCCCGAATAAGGCCTGATTTCGATAACAACTTTGAGTTGCTTAGGCTTCAGAATATCTGATAAAAATGAAGTCTTTAAAATACTTGAATGTTTCAACCGGACATGATGACGTTTCGCCGAGGGTAGCATTTTTTCATAGGTTTTAATCATTGTAAGGTGCCTCTGGGACTCGATAGCCCGAGCTGTCCGATCTTATTATCGGACAACAGTCCCCGATTCGAGGAGGCATATGGGCTCTTGGATTTTAAACCCATTATTTGTTCTAAATAACTTAAGGAATATATCGCTGGTACAAATGTGAAGTAATGAAATACAGAGGGCAAGTTTCTTTCATTACTTTGCATGTAGAGTACATGATCGAAGGCACACAAGCTTTCCGCCATGGGAAGAATGAGCTACACAGGCACAGTTCGTTTGACCGGCTGGCCCTTACAATGAATCCTAATATTCAAATCTTGGCTTTTAACATCAAATAAAAAATGCCTTATAAGGATCCTGACTTGGGGTGTAATGGCTCCCCTAGTATTCAAGATTGAGATCGTGAGGGCTCAAATACTATCGATCCAGTATGGGTGGTCAGCAGTCCCGGCCTCAGGCCTGTCTTCAAAACTAAGGTAGCACGTTTTATTGTTACCTCGTTAAAAACCTTGCCGTAAAACCCACTTCGGGAAAAGTCGGTCCAAGAAAAAAAGAGTGCAACACGTGCTTTCAGATCTAATTGTCAAATTTAACCTCGACCGAATACCTGCCGGTTAGTCCAAAGCATAACAAATTTCAAAGGAAATTGTGTTCACACCTTAACAGTAGCACCACTTTAAGTGTGTCTTATTCTAGTTGTTCGGTAGTTGTACACCATTCCCTGACTCGAGCTTATATGAACCTTTCCTGGTTATACTAGCAACTATGTACGAACCTTCCTAGTTCGAGCTTAGTTTCTCGCCGTTTGGGTTCTTGTTGTGTAGAGTAACTTTCCTTAATACCAAATCCCCGACTTGGAAATGTGGAAGGTTAGACCTTCGGTTGTAGTATCTCCCCATTCGCTACTTTTGGGCCGCTAACCGGACCAGGGCGGCTTCTCACCTTTCGTCCAATAAGTCCAAGATCGTGGCCATGGCCTCGTCATTTGGCATCTTGGTAGCGTACTGGAACCTTAGACTTGGTTCCCTCACTTCGGCCGGGATCAGAGCTTCCACGCCGTAGACTAAAGATAGCGGGGTTGTATCGGTGCTTGACTTCGAAGTCGTTTGATATGCCCACAAGACCTCGGGCAAAAGTTTCTTTCCACTTTCTCTTCGAATCGATAAATCCCTTCTTCATGTTTTGGAGTATAGTTTTGTTTGTTGACTCACCTTGATCGTTCCCACTAGAGTGGTAAGTGTTGACAAGATCTTTTTAATTTTCCTTCTCGAACGCCCGTGCTTCGACCCACTTGGAGATATAATCGGTCATGAGTAGTATGTATTGGGCTTTACCAGGTGCCCATGGCAAGGGACCGACGATGTCCATCCTTCATTTCATAAACGACCATCGTGATAGGATCGGGCAAAGCATTTACCCTGGTTGATAAATCATTGAGGCGTGCCTTTGGCATTCGTTACATTTTCGAACGGAGTCTTTTGCATCCTTCACCATCTCGTTCCTGTAATAACCGACTCTGATCAATTTCCGAACCAATGATTCCTCTCCTGAATGGTTTCCACAAGTACCTTCATGTACTTCCTTCATGGCGTAGTCGGTCTCCCCAGGACACAAGCACCTAGCTAGTGGCCCGAAAAAAGGATCTTCTCTATAATTTTCCCTTGACCAAGCTGAACCTGGCAGCTTTAGTACGTAGGGCCCTTGATTCCTTGGGATTCGATGATAATTTCCCTTTCTCAAGGTAGTCTATGTATTTGTTCCTCCAATTCCAAGTCAAGCTTATCGAGTTCACCTCGGCATGACCTTCTTCTACCACCGAGTTCATCAATTGCACTACTGCTCTGGATCTAAATTCGTCGGAGTCGACTGACGACCCTAAATTGGCCAATACATCGGCCTCGTTATTTTGATCCCGAAGTACGTTCTCTAGAGTCCATACCTTGAATTGGTGTAATATTACCTGCTACTTATCCAAGTATCTCCGCATCCGTTCCTCTTTTACATCAAACGTCTCGTTGACTTGGTTGACAACATGGAGGGAGTCATATTTGGCCTCGATCACCTCGGCCCCAGGCTCTTAGCCAGTTCTAGACCTGCAATCATAGCCTCATATTCGGCTTCGTTGTTAGTCAATTTTATAGTTCTAATAGACTGCCTTATTATGTTACTTGCAGGTTGTTTTAATACGATTCCCAGCCCAGACCCCTTTGCGTTGGAAGCACCATCTGTGAATAAGGTCTAGATCCCCAGGTTATTCCCCGAGGTGAGTCGTAATTCCTATTCAACCTCGGGGATCAAGACCGGCGTAAAGTCGGCCACGAAGTCCGACAAAATCTGAGATTTTATGGCGGTCTGGGGTTTTGTACTCGATATCGTACCAGCTAATTTTTATGGCCCATTTGGCTAGCTGGTCTGAGAGCTTGGGTTTGTGTATAACATTCCTCAGAAGGTACGAGGTCACGTCACATATGGGGTGATATTGAAAGTATGATTTTAATTTCCTAGATGCGCTTAATAAGGCGAGCGCTAATTTTTCTAAGTGTGGATACCTTGTTTTGGCGTCGCCTAGGGTTCTACTAACACAATAAATTGAAAATTCTGTACTTTCTTCTTCTCGGACCAGGACACCACTTACCGTCACCTCAAAAAATGCCAAGTAGAGTATAGTTGTTCGTCCGCCTTCGAAGTATACAGCAAGGGAGGGCTTAATAGGTATCGCTTAAGTTCTTCTAAAGCTCGTTAGCAATCCAGGGTCCAAGAGAAAAACTAATGTCTCTTTTCTGACGACCTCGAAATAAACCGGCCCAATGCGGTTATCCGCCCGATCAGTCTTTGTATTGCCTTAACGTTGTCAACTATGGTGATATCTTCTATAGCTTTTATTTTGTCCGGGTTGATATCTATTCCCCGGTTGGATACTAACCCGAAGAACTTGCCCGAGCTGACCCCGAAATCATACTTCTCCAAGTTTAGCTTCATGTTGTATTTCCTCAGTACGTTGAAGGTTTCCTGTAAATGCGTCAAATGTTCCTCTGCTCGCAGGGATTTAACCAACATATCGTCAATATAAACCTATATTGATTTCCCTATTTGTTCTTCGGATAACCGGTTAACTAGGCGTTGATACGTGGCACTAACATTCTTTAGCCCAAACGACATCATGTTATAATAGTAGGTGCCGAATTTGGTTAAGAATGAAGTCTTTTCTTGATCGCCCTGGTCCATCTGAATTTGGTTGTACCCGGAATAGGCATTGAGAAAACTCAGTATCTCGTGTCCGGCAGTCGCATCGATCATTCGATCTATGTTAGACAAAGGGAATGAATCCTTCGGACATGCCCTTTTTAGATCCTTATAATCTAAACAGATTCTAAGTTTGTTTCCTTTTTTAGGTACGACTGCTATGTTATCTAACAAATCCGGATACTTAACGTCCCGAATGGAACCTATTGTCAAAAGTTTAGATACCTCATCTTTGTTGAACGCGCATTTGATCTCGGACTGCGGCCTTTTATTTTGTTTGAGCGGGTGAAAATTTGGATCCAGGATCAATTTGTGAGTTTTCACCTACGATGGGATCCCTGTCATATCTAAGTGGGACCAAGCGAAACAATTGGTATTAGCTCTAAGAAAATCAATAAGTTTTTTCCTGAGCTTGGGAGTTAGTCCCGTGCCCAGTTATACCTTTCAATCTTGTAGGTGCTCAATTAGTATAACGTGATCAAATTCCTCGATTGTCAATTTAGTGGGATCAGGTGCTATAAAATATCTCGGGTGCAGTGTTTACCGGTAAGGTTATTTCACCCTTCGTCATCTCGCATGCCATGTTGAATCCGTTCAGCACCCCGACCGCCGGTACGATTTTGTCCAATAATCCATGTGTTCTACGACCCTCTATCGGATGATGTTTGGTTGAGCTATCTGGGTCAATCAACAAACGTTTAACTCGAGATTTATTGATAAGTACAAATATTACCAGTGCATCATTGGGAGGCTGGGTGATGCCCTCGGCATCTTCGTCGCTGAACGAGATGGCCCTTTCCGGGATGTAATCCTTGGTGCGTTTTCCCTTGTGATACAAACTTTGGTGCGTTTTATCATGGGCCCTTGGAGGACATCCACTCCCCCCAATGATCATGTTGATCACGTGTTGGGGATCCTCTTGTTCAACCTGTTTGTTGGCGTCCCTATTTTTGAAATGATTTTTGGCCCGTTCGCTTAGGAATTCTCGAAGATGCTTGTTGTTGAATAATTGAGCCACTTCTTCCCTTAGTTGTTGAAAATCTTTGGTCTTATGACCGTGAGTACTGTAGTACTTGCACACCAAGCTATGATTCCTCTATGCGGGATCGGACTGAAGTGGTCTAGGACACTTGGTCTCTTTGATGCGACATATGGCCGACACTTTACTTGTAGCATCCACGTTGAAATTGTACTCCGATAATATCGGTGCTTCCCTACCCTAGAGCGACCTGTCAAAACTGTTTTTACTCATTAAAGCCCGATTGCTCGGTCCTTGATCATTTTTCTTGTCGTTCCTAGTTGAGTGGCGACCGGATGCGTTTCCACTTTTATCCAGGTTGTATGACCCGATCTCAGACTGGCCTTGGCTCCTGGTCGATAATCCTCTTAGATCTGTCATTCACTCTGTTGAGGTAAACAGGCCCTGAGGGCCCCCCAGTTGGTCGTCCTCGACTCTGATCTTCGACTGATATCTGTTGTGGAGGTTGGCCCAATTAACCGTCGGGTACTCCACCAAGTTTTGCTTCAATTGTTGAGAAGCAACGGAACTTTGGGGGTTGAGCCCTTGAGTAAACGCCTGAACGGCCCAATCATCCGCGATCAGGGGCAAGTCCATTCGCTCCATCTGGAACCTCAACACGATTTTATAAGTATCTCGTTATCCCTCACAAAAGGTCTGATTTCCCCATCTCAACCTTGATGGCGCCAACATGGGCTTTTGCAAAAGCATCCGCAAGTATAGCAAATGAATCAAATATAATTCGGAGGCAAGTTGTGGTACCATATCATCGCTCCTTTGGACAAGGTTTCCCCAAATTTCTTCAATAACATCGATTCGATCTCGTCGTCTTCCAGGCCATTCTCCTTAATTGCGCACGTATAAGAGGTTACATGCTTATTTGGATCTGTGGTCCCATTATACTTGGGAATGTCGGGCATTCAGAATCTCTTATGGATTGTCTTCGGCGCCGCACTCGAGGGGAAAGGCTTATGAATAAACTTTTTGAAATCTAGCCCCTTCAATATTGGAGGCGCTCCCGGTATCTGATTGACCCTGGAATTGTAAGTTTCCACCTTCTTGTTGTTGGCCTCTATCTTTTTTCTTACCATACTTCACCCGCTTTGTCTGTGATTTGACAAGTGCAAAACACAATACGAAATTGATGCTCGCTAATCAAAGATAGTATAGTATAATATCGTCTCCGCAAGAATTTGGATTTAAATAATGTTCGAGTAATTCCTGTTTTAATTGCTATTCAGGAGGATCAACACTTGATTTAAATGATTATGAATTAAGTTTAACTACAAAAATAACGTAATTGACAATTGACGCCAAGGAATTGGAGATTCATAGAATGGTTTCTTATCAATGCGAGGGATAAGGGTTTGACACGATAGGTGCAAGATAGCTATTTGGGATTTAACTCTAGTTTAATTCACTCTAATGTTCTAATGATTCTCACGAATTCACTCGATGATTAGTTGAAACGTGTAGTCAAGACTCCTCTCTCGATTAAATCTCAACTCTACGAGGTGAACTAATATAGGCACTGTGAAGTATGCAAGCATGCGTCAATGGATTGGTCCTTAGGAAAATGACTCTCGAATATTCTCCAAACTTGATTCAATCAACAATTCAATAAGCTCTTTCGATTACTTAAGAGAATCAATGAATTAAATCAAACAAAATAATATAAAGATAATCATCAAAATATTTCTCTTTCGATTAAATAACCTGACGAATAAAGTTGCATCAATTCAAAACTCCATAAACGAATTCAAGCATGAACTAGGGTTAAAATCCAAAAATATTTATCAACACACCAAATTCGTTAAACCCTACAGGAAACTACTCCATAATAATGGAGGAAGTCATTACAAATATAATTAAAGAATGAGAAAACATCAATCTAATATTACAATCCAAACTCCCGTATTGAATTGATGGAAAGATGATGAATATGTCTTGTCGCCTCCAATGCTCTCCCAAAGCTTCCAAGGTCAAAAGTCCCTTCAAAAATGTCTTTTTAGTGTATTTATACCCTATAGGAGTGGGCCCAGGCGAAATTACCTTTTCCAAGCCGAAACAGGACAAATACTCTGAGCAAATTGCACAGGAGCGACGCACATTACGCCGCCCCATGCAGGGCGCTAGTGGGGAAGTTCAAAGAGCAAGTTCTGACAGACAACAGCAAAACTGTACTGCCGCCCCGCCCCATGCGGCGCGGCAGTGGGAGTTTTCTAGAGTGAAATGTTTTTCTTCGATTTTGATATCCAGACTTGGCTCTCGACCCCCGAACGCGATCCCGATTTAATCCCTTGGGCTTTTACTCAGACTTCAAAGCTCCAACTTATTTAATTTAGCTCTCGAATATCCTTTTAGCTCAAAATCACTTCCTGCAAGGCATGAAACACATAATAAGTGCAATACACTAACATTTAGGCTCAAACACAAGTAAAATACAGTAATTAGAGTGCAAACTATGACTAAAATAGGTGACTCTAGCCTACCATCAATATCCCACACTTAAATCATTGCTAGTCCTCGAGCAATCAAACTGCACTTCACATATAGATGACCTTCTTATCAAACAACTCCCCTGACTCATCATGCCAAGAATATTTAAAGCAGATTAAGTACCCTATCATAACATCCTAGCCTTCAGACTTGACTCAAAAGCACCACGCATTTTTCACAACCTACTCACTTACTCTAGCGCAGAGGTCAAAGTCATTGCCTTTCCTCTACAAGTCATGTGCCCTCACACAAACAATAGAGAGTGGTTCCACGTATAATAAAGTTTAAGAACAATTAGGAACTCAAGATAAAAAGAATTCATTCACTCTCAGAATCAAAATTCATGTGTCATAGAAGATGTACCATAAGCTTGCCCATAGTGTAATACTCTACTAATTAAGCTTAGTGAGTCAAAGATCAAGTAGGACTTAATTTGGTTGTAATGTAGGCTGCGAGACGGGTAGGATACATTTGGATATAGTGACTCCACCTCCCCGAGCACTTTAATACATATACATTAATAATTCAAACTCCACACTTATGTTGCACCAAACCCCAGCCTTCATTCATAATAGCATCAAGCTCCCAATTTATTTAAGCACAAATAAGATGAGAACTACCACTAACATGGAATAATTTTTTTACTTTCTTTTTAATCAAACTCTTTTTCCTTTTCAATTCTCTACAAATGGCCCTTATTAGTTTTCAAACAGTACACCTTTCTCCTTTTTCTGTAGTTCCACTCAACAATCAGACCATACCTCACTTAGCTTTTACAAGCTCATACAAATTCAAGTTCTCACGAGAGGTAAAAGGTTCAAATGGATAGACAATTCAAACAAAAAGGGTTAGGCTTGTAGTGTGGTTGCCAAAGAAATATGATTACAGGCTCAACGGGGCTAGCTAAGATACAACACAATTAAGTGGGTAAATACATATATCTGTCTCAATAAAGAAATGCGTATATCGCCTCCTAGACTGAACAAGACTACTATTTCGCTAAGCAAATACACAGGGCAAGTTCTAGACATCAACTGACATGCACAAAATATCACAAAACCTCACACACACATTGGCACATAACTCACTTAGGATCAAATCTATCCCGACTCTCTAGTCAAAGTAGTTGAGCAAAGTTATGATCAACTAATTTAAGGCACTTATCCATGAATCAAGAACTGAGCCTAGATGTCACAACTAAGGCACTCACTACCCTCAAGGCATAACAATGTCAATAAAAGTCATCTCCATTTAATACATAGCACAAGGCTTCACTATTCTTAATAAAAGAAAAATTAACTACACCCAGTTCAAATAAAACCCTTGAAAAAGAACCGCGACACAAAGAATATTCAAGGAGGAATTGTTACACTACCTAAGAAAAATAAAATATTTTTTCTTCGACTTTGATCCCTCAAGAAGAATCAAAAGAAACGACTACAAACATACATATACATATATACATTCCCCACCCCCACACTTTAAATTGTGGCATGTCCCTATGACACACAAATAAAAAGCAAGAGGTACATGAAACTTCCCTGATTCGTCTAGTCGGGGTCTGAATCGAAGTCGGGATCTCCTTTGCATACCCGACCCAGTTCACACATCCACGTAGAGAGCTTCTTTTCCGCCTTCTTTGGGCACACCCCACACTTATCAGCTTCACTCTTTCCAATTTTCTCTTTCAGGGCCCCCATTTCTCCTTACATTTTGAAGATCAACCTTTCATCCCCCACTCTGAGCATGAGCTGCCTTTACTGAATATCTAGAATTGCTCTGCCCGTAGCCAAGAATGGTCTTCTTAAAATCAGAGGGGCCTCCCTATTTTCCTCCATGTTTACCACAATGAAGTCCACAGGGAACACAAATTTGTCTACCCCGAACCAGCACATCTTCAACGATTCCTTCAGGTATGATTGTGGTCTGATCTGCCAGATGCAAAGACACGGGTATTGACCTGATTTCTCCAATCTCGCCCTCCAATTTCCTGTAAATAGAAGCACCTGAATCACATAAAGATTTTTTAAATTTAGTACTTCCTAAAGAGCAAGGTATAGTAAAACTCCCTAGATCTCTACATTTTTTAGGGAGCTTATTTTTTCAAGATGGCACTACAATGCTTTGTCAGCTTGACAACCGATGTCTTTTCCACTTTCCGCTTCTTGGACAATATCTCCTTCATGAATTTAGCATAAGCTGACATCTGTGAAAGCACCTCTGTGAAAGGTATATTCACATGTACCTGCTTGAACACTTCTAGAAAGCGCTCGAATTATTTGTCTAGCTTTTCTCTTCTTTATTTCTGGGGGAATGGTAGAACTGCCATGTATTTGCTATCCTCATCTACCATCACTTCTCCTTCTTGAATGTTGTTATTTTTCTGCTGGTCCACAATCTCCACCTGTCTCTCAATCGACTCATCCTTTTGCTTTTCTATGGGATCCTCTAACTCGTGCCCACTCCTCAAAGACACTGCATTGATTGTATCTTTTGGATTTCTTTCTGTATCATTAGGTAGCATTCCTGGAACCCTCTCAGACAATAGAGTAGCTAGTTGTCCAACCTGTCTTTCTAGGTTTTGAAAAGATGTGCCCAGTTCTTTGATAATTGTACCATGGGTGTCAAGCCTCTAATCTATCTTGATAATGAAGGCCTTCATTAGATCTTCCATGCTAGACTGATTAGACTGTGGAGGTTAATATTGCTGCCTCAGCTGATTTTGAAATCCTTAAGCTCTCTGTCCCTGGGGTCTAGAGGTTTGCTGCCATGAGTTCAGGCTACCACTTGGTGAATTCCAAGAAAAGCCTGGGTGCCTCTGTCCCATAGGATTGAAATTATTACTACTCTGGTAGTTGCCTCTATCAAAGCTTCCCACAGCATTTACCACTTTATCTGCAGCTAAGGCCTGGCACTCATGTGTTGGATGACCCATTCCACAGAAATCACAAACTAGTGAGGGTTGGCTTTGGACCTTGGCTAAGGTTAACGTTTCTATCTCTTTGGCCATGGTGTCTAGTTGGGCTTGCACTACGGTGTTAGAGTCTACTTGATGAACCCCAACTGATCTTCTTCTATCATTACTCTCAGCAGGCCACTGGTTAGCATCTTCAGAGAGCTCATCAAGAATTGCCATAATCTCCTCACGAGTCTTCTTCATTAAAGGACCTCCGACTGCAGTGTTCAGAGTTCGTTGTGAGGGAGGTGTCAGTCCATCCCATTCGATTACTTAAGAGAATCAATGAATTAAATCAAGCAAAATAATGCAAAGATAATCATCAAGATATTCCTCTTTCGATTAAAAAATCTAACGAATAAAGTTGCATCAATTCAAAACTCCATAAACGAATTCAAGCACAAACTAGAGTTAAAATTCACAAATATTTATCAACACATAAAATCCGTCAAACCCTACAGGAAACTACTCCATAATCATGGAGGAAGTCATCACAAATATAATTAAAGAATGAGAAAATATCAATCTAATATTACAATCCAAACTCCTGTATATTGATGGAAAGATGATGAAATCTTGTGTCTTGTCGCCTCCAATGCTCTCCCAAAGCTTCCAAGGTCAAAAGTCCCTTCAAAAATATCTTTTTGGTGTATTTATACCATGTAGGAGTGGGCCCAGGCGAAATTACCTTTTCCAAGCCGAAACATGACAAACACTCTGAGAAAACTACATAGGCGCGCTGCGCATTGCGCCGGCCCATGCAGGGCGCTAATGGGAAGTTCAGAGAGCAAGTTCTGACAGACAGCAACAAAAATGTACTGTCGCGCTGCACCATGCGGCGCGACAGTGGGAGTTTTCAAGAGTGAAATATTTTTCTTCGATTTTTGATATCCAGACTTGGCTCCCGACCACCGAATGCGATCCCGGTTTAATCCCTTGGGCTTTTACTCACACTTCAAAGTTCCAACTTGTTCAATTTAGCTCCCGAATACCCTTTTAACTCAAAATCACTTCCTGCAAGGCATGAAACACATAATAAGTGCAATACACTAACATTCAGGCTCAAACACAAGTAAAATGCATTAATTAGAGTGCAAAATATGACTAAAATACGTGATTCTAGTCTACCATCATATTTCTAGCCTACCATCACGATTCCAGCCTACCATCATGCAAACTATGTCATTGCTAGGTACCACGTCATTTTTTTCACCATGGTGGCGTGACTCAGCGTCAACATTCAAGTGAGCAAATAGACATTCTCAGGTTAACCTAAAATCAAACTTCAAAGAACAAGTGTAAATAGAGTGTGTTATAAAGACTCGTATTAAATCACCACTATTATCCTTTGCCCCACGGTGGGTGCCAAACTGTCTACCCTTAAAAATGAATAACAATTAAATTTGTTCGCGGTTTGTGGATACGTGATTTAATTTAACACGAATGATCTAAAAATAATAAATAATTAAATTAAAGAGAGATAAAATGATCAAACCAAACGCAATGGAATAATTAAGCCTAGCTTTGGATTGAACACTGAAACCGGCTCCTATCGAGCCCTCGATACGGGCTCGGTTGTAACTAAAGAAAAAGGGAACCGAAGAACACTTTGAACAACAACTAGAATACAAAGATGAACTTTATTGCTTTGATATGCGTGCCAACAGTAGTTTAAAACGGAAAAGTTATCCCCTTTATATAGTAGGGGAGTTTCAATCCTACTACAAGTCAAAATAAGGTGAAATCTTCTTTTTTCGGTAAATGCTGATCTATCGGGCGGGATTTGCGCCGTAATACTCGGTTGAGGGCGGATATCATGGCTCCCTGCTTATCGTGCTTAACCGTTCCTCTTTTTCCTTAGTCTCGAACCTCCACTCTGCCCGGACCCGATGCTCAGCCGTGCATGTCCAATCTCGGATGCACTGTCCGCCCTCTCCGATCTCAGAAACGAGGAACCCTTTGGGTTTACTCGAGGTTATATTAGATCATGCTTCCCTCTTGTTTCTTTACCGAAAAATCGGAGATAACATTATCCCCGATTTTACCCGTACACGCATATACTCCAGCTGCTTTTCTTGTTAGAGTTAATAATGGTACTTAGCTAATAATCTTAGCTCTGTAATCAACATCACAACTCATGCATATCTTTTTCTTTTGTGGTTCTTTTCCTTTTTGATTTTGTTTTCTCCTTCTTTTTGGGGGGTGGAGGGCGTTATTTATGCGATCCATATATTACTCAGCTTACGATCAAAGTTGGTGCTTAATTAGTCTTCCTTTAATTTTAAAACATTTTCCTACCGATACAATGTACGGTTCACTGTTTGGCTGATGGGAATTTGGAATATGAACCTTAGCTCTAAAACTAGAAGCTCCGGTATTTCCAGTAAATCAAGGCGCTGTAGTAAATCAGGATCGACTTGGTTAGTCTTTTTGATAAGGATTTTTTTTATCTTGCTTGAAATGTATAGGCTGGACAAGTTATGAAATAAAGAAATCTCAGAGTAAGAAAAAGATCAGCACTTGTTTTAACTGTATTAAGTTGCAAAAGCAACAACAACTAAGCTTCAGTTCCAAACAAGCCGAGTTCGACTGTATGAATCCTCATTGACAATTTTATTCCATTTAAATCATCTCCTGCCAATATTGTGCATGTACAACTAAAAGGTATTAGAAAATCTGCATTTATTAAGTTGCAGCTAGTACTAGTATCAGGCATGTACCTACTTTTTCATTATATTTAACTGTATAAGAACAACTAATCCAGACCATACTAAATTGGAGAGCACTTCCAACTCGAGTTTCAACACAGCCCCATTCCGATGTAGCAGATGAAGTGAAGAAGTCGGTACAAAATATAAGCATTAAAGTGCTTAATTACTCCTTTGAGAGCCTCTGTTACACCTTTGTTTTTTCAAGCTTACTAATAAAAATCCAATCCTACTTGTTATGCTGCAAGTGGAGGCTATTTTACCTTAAGAGTAGCAAATATATGACAAGATGTGCATGGTTATGAAGATATAGTTGATATAATTATAAGAAGGGCATGGAATAATTAATAATTAAACAAATAGCGGATGCTACCCCTTATTTTTATTATTCACCACACATGAGATTAATTTCTGTGGCCGCATACGATCGACGTTATTGACCAATTTATAACTTGGACAATATGGTGAGTACGTAATTTCTGTGAGGGTATATTTGACATGAAGATACAACTCAAAAATTGACATTGAATTGATCAATTTGCCTACTTGGTATCCTGTTTCAGTGTCTTTAATTTCAGCATAAAAGAAGGTCAAAAAAGTCACCACTGTAGAAATCTTTTGATCTTTTCTTAATTTAGTTTGTCTCATAGAACCATGGGTTGTGTATAAGCTTAAAACTATCACCAGATTATTTTCTTCCCTATAGATAGATAGATATATAGAGAGAGGATGATTGTTTCCTTGTTTTAGAAATTATTTTTATAGTTAAATTCCTTTGTTCTCGAATAATAAGTTGATGAAACAAATAAAGAGTAAAATGGTAGATTAGGTGCATGACACACTTTATTACGTAATTAAATTCCTAATAAGAAAGTTTGATTGCTTATGATCAGCCTAACTCATTTCAGGAAGAATGATTGCGTTCTTCGATTTCATATTGCTTTTGGAAACTATTATGTATTATAGTCTCTTTCTATTCTTCAAATTCGTTATTGCGAAGTTACGTTGTTCACTCATTGTTACTTATGAATTGCTTATATGTAGCTCAATTTCATTAATTGTTTCAATTATACTGCACTTCTTGTTACTTTCCCCCCTTTTCTTCTATTCCCATAAACACACGTGGCACCAAAACTCCAAAACATGCCACTTGTCAAAGAAGATAGTTTAATAATCCAATATCTTACGTAACAAATTGCAACTCCCGAGGCTGGCACAATTATCAAAAACCAGCCCCCTCCATTATTATCCTTGTGTTTGAATATATCAAGAACGAAGATAGAACATCACCTGCATTTTTATCATCTGACGCACGTAACGCCATGCAATTCTCTAATTTTAGACCCATATCGATAAGCCTTACCCCCATTAAAATATATTAAAACGAAAATCATTAACTCAGTAGCTATCCACATACTATAAATTTCACCAATCTAAAGCACCTTTTCCTCCTCGTTATATTGCAGCCAGCTGCTACATTGAAAACAAAGAACCAAAAAATTATTAGTGAAAACTACCAAAGAAGAAAAAAGGAAATGGTTAGCTTTGAGACATTTCTTCAACCCAATATCTCTGTTCTAAAAAAGAGCAGTGGAATGATGGGTTATGATGTGCCTGAAGGAGTGGACATTAGGGGAAGATATGATCCTGAATTTTCCAAGATTTTAACTAGGGATGCTTTGCAATTTGTAGCTGATTTACAGAGGGAATTCAGGAACCATATTAAGTATGCTATGGAATGCAGAAAAGAGGCCAAAATGAGGTATAATAATGGAGGATTGCCAGGTTTTGATCCGGCAACTAAATATATTAGGGAAGGAGAGTGGTTGTGTGCTCCTGTGCCACAGGCTGTGGCTGATCGGAGGGTGGAGATAACTGGACCAGTTGAGAGGAAGATGATTATCAATGCCCTTAATTCTGGTGCCAAAGTTTTCATGGTACGTCAATTTTACGCAAATTTTTACACTATCATGTCATTTAAATAGTAGTACCTTAGAAAATGAGCTCGTTTATCCGTTAAAAGAGATTAGAATATACTAATAGTATAAAACTTGTTTGCTTATGTAGTAGTGACTAGAAAGATGTTAGCTTTCAAGATTTAAAAAAGCGAATTAGAGAAGGAAACTTAGGGTACTATTGTATGTAGCCGTTGTGACCAAATTTAAGGAACAAGTGATCTTTGTATAGTGGTCACCTTATGAAATGACTAGAAGTGGAGATTGTAATGCAAGACCATATGAGCGTGAATTTGTTATGTGGGAAGCATATCAATAACGTTTTATCAGTTACGATTTGAATAGAAGAACTTTCCTTTATATAGTAAAAGAAAAGTTAGTTTAGTTAGAAAGAGCGAATGGCCTGATCGATTAACTAATGATATCTCCAGATGTTCAAAATAATTGGGTAAAAAGCCAGTGTAGATTATGCTGAAGGAAATAATTAATTTAAGCAAATCTAGTTAACTTCAAAAACTTTAAGTACATCCAGAATATGTACATTTTGTTTTTTCTTCCTACATATAGTAATGCAGTTTATAAACTACTGGTAATCAAGTTCCATTAGTTAATTCCCAGATTTGTTGTGTGTATATTCCACAGGCAGATTTTGAAGATGCACTTTCACCAAGTTGGGAGAATCTAATGAGAGGCCAAGTAAATCTGAGGGATGCAGTGAATGGAACAATATCATTCCATGATCAAGCCAGAAACAGAGTTTATAAACTGAATGATCAGACGGCAAAGCTATTCGTGCGCCCAAGAGGCTGGCATTTGCCCGAAGCTCACATCTTCATTGATGGTGAACCTGCCACTGGTTGCCTTGTCGACTTCGGCCTCTACTTTTTCCACAACTTTGCCAACTTCCGCAAGGCACAAGGACAAGGATTTGGACCCTTTTTCTATCTCCCCAAAATGGAAAACTCTAGGTTAGTGGTCTTCTTATCAGTTAAATTCAAATAGTATTTGAAAGTTAAAACTTCAAGAAATGTAGTAAATGTTTTTCTTTTGTTTGGACAGGGAAGCAAGAATATGGAACAATGTGTTTGATAAGGCAGAGAAATGGGCTGGAATTGAGAAAGGAAGCATTAGGGCCACTGTCCTAATTGAAACACTTCCGGCTGTGTTTCAAATGAATGAAATATTGTATGAACTGAGGGACCATTCTGTTGGCCTCAACTGTGGTAGATGGGATTACATTTTCAGCTACGTCAAGACTTTCCAGGCGCACCCCGATCGCCTTCTCCCTGATAGAGTTCTTGTTGGCATGTCTCAACACTTTATGAGAAGTTACTCTGACTTGCTCATCCACACTTGTCATAAGCGCGGTGTCCACGCTATGGGAGGCATGGTATGTCGATATTCAACTCCGTCATTTCAGTTTAGTTAATTCTACACAAGCATATCTATATATACATGCACTACCGTGTATAGTTGTTTTAAACAATCAGGTTAAATTAGCAACAACATTGTAAGCTATTCATAACAAGTTGCATATGGTAACATGGAAAATACAATAAAATAGCCTGATTTAAAAGGTTAAAATACACTAATAATGTAAAGCTCTTAATATTGTCGGTGTAAAAGGGCAGCCTGGTGCACTAAGTTTTCGCGGAAATACAATAAAATAACCTGATGTAAAAGGTTAAAATACGCTAATAATATAAAGCTCTTAATATTGTCAGTGTAAAAGGGCAGCCCGGTGCACTAAGCTCCCGCTATGCGTGGGATCCGGGGAAGGGCCGGATCACAAGGGTCTATCGGACGTAGCCTTAACCTATATTTCTGCAAGAGCCTGTTTTCACAGCTCGAACTGGTCGCATGGAAGCAACTTTACTACCTACGCCAAGGCTACCCTTCTAATACTGTCAGTTAAATCCTTTTGTATTATAACTATGAAGTCAAATAGAATGACATAGTTAAATGTCATATGGACAAAGGAAGCATCAGAATGCGTTAGGCTAACTGGTATCTAATTGATACATTATCAAAATTGATGCATAATGGCATTGTGGGATCCTTGAAACAGGCAGCTCAGATTCCGATCAGAGATGATCCAGCAGCAAATGAGGCAGCATTGGAACTAGTAAGGAAAGATAAGCTAAGAGAAGTGAAGGCAGGGCATGATGGAACATGGGCAGCTCACCCTGGCCTAATTCCAGCTTGCATGGAAGTCTTCACTAACAACATGTCCAATGCTCCTAACCAAATCCACTCCGTGAAGCGCCAAGATGCATCGGTCCTAACTGAAGAAGACCTGCTGCAGAGGCCGAGAGGTGTCCGAACAATGGAGGGTCTCCGGCTCAACACCCGAGTGGGGATTCAGTATTTAGCAGCCTGGCTAACAGGGGCTGGCTCTGTCCCTCTATACAACCTGATGGAAGATGCTGCCACAGCTGAGATTAGCAGAGTCCAAAACTGGCAGTGGTTGAAATATGGAGTGGAATTGGACGGAGATGGACTTGGAGTGAAGGTGAACTTGGACCTTTTTGGAAGAGTGGTTGAAGAAGAAATGGCTAGAATTGAGAGAGAAGTTGGAAAGGAGAAATTCAAGAAGGGAATGTACAAGGAAGCTTGCAAGTTATTCACAAGGCAATGTACTGCACCAATCTTGGATGATTTTCTGACTCTTGATGCCTACAATAACATTGTGATGCACCATCCTATTGCATCTTCCCGCCTCTAAATTTTGCAGCGTAAGTTGTCTTTGTATTGTGACTGCGCTGCTATCTTCCCCAGTAATAATGAAAGAAAAATGGAACTTTGCCTTTGCGGAGATAGTTGATTATCCAAAGGCTCTCTTTTTCAGCTTTTGCTTTTCAATCAATCTGTTATCTGTATTGAGTACTGCTATCTTTCCCTGTAATAATAAAGACAGTTGTTCATTTTATTATCCTCTTTCCCTAGTACGTACAATTATTTTCTTTGGATATTTGTGTTAAAATTTTGATGAATTCAGGATAGTACAGGCTGTGGAAAAGTTTGAAACCAAATCTAAAGAGTTCCACTCAAAGTCTAGAGGATAAATTAATTATGAGGGTAGTATTTTCAGTTAATGAATCATAACCTGATTACGTGTTACGTGAGATTGAGAACTTTCACTGTTCAATTATTAGATCCGGGTATCGGGTCGCTACATGTGGGCAGGCCCAACCCATTTGAAAAAGAAAGAATTTAGAGGAAATGGTCCTTAATGTAGGGGTATGTAAAAAGGTGACACATTTGGTCTAAACCCCTTAATCTAAAAGAATTTCCAATAAAAGCTTTTTAGTTTAACAGTTCACGTGTGTTTCGAAAAGAAGAATTAAGCCAAACCCATGCATCTCTTCCTCTCGTCACCGTAGATGTCTTCATTCAGGTGCTCTCTTTTCCCACTCAATCCTCACACGCTCACTTTCGATCTTCTCTGTCCACACTCTACTATGTTTTTTCACTTTTAATTTGCTTTTTAATCAAATTACAAAATTTTAATACAATATCAATCTCAAGTTTCCTCCTCCTATACGAAGTCATATCCAATCTTCTTTGTGCTCTTTTACTGTTTCTTTCTATTCTTTTACCGTTTCTTTCTTTGAGTACAACATAGATTAATTTACAGATGTGTTTTTCACCATTGTACACTTGCAAACAAGAAAAAGAAATTGCCTTTTCTCACAGAACCAAGAATTATAACAAAAGCTAAATATGGGTCTTCTTGAATGGTTCTAACTCCTTTTCTTTCTTCCTTATCTTTTCAGCTGAAGGAATTTCTGTTTTGCTCAGATAACGTTCAAATTAAATCTCCATTCTTATCGGAGCTTTTTGTCAGTTTTCGTGAATGAAATTGTGTTAGATGCAATAGGCTCCATTTTTAGTCCCTTTTATGAATGATTATCTCTTTTAATTTAGAAGATTAGTGAAATCTGCATATGATAAATCTAAAGCGTCTGAAGCGGTCCAAAGAGGAAGTGACAAAAGTACGATAGTTGCTCGTTTTATCTTCCTTGCTGACTGAAACTAAGAGAAGAGGAAAAAAATTTAAGAAAAGACCATTTTGATCAAGGACCATTTTTCTCAAAGCATTTAAGAAAGAGATAGGGTTTGAAATAATCTCTTCAAAGAGGTTACTACACGTTTAAGTGTAGTGGGAGCAGTTTTCCCATAACTGTTATTTTCCTCGTCTTTTTAAACATGTACTTTATTCTTCTTTAAAAAAAATAACAGAGATAAGAGTAAGAGTGTGATAAAAATTTCTTTCTCATCTCTTTGAAACTAGTGTAACAAAGAACTGCAACTGTTAAAGTTGAATTGCTTTTTTCTCGTTTCGATAAATTGGCGTCTCCTAAACGTTAAAGAACTTATACGGAGGATTATATATCTACCCCTTCACAATCTATGTGAATTGCATTAACTTCCATATTCTAATTTACTCCGGTTCACTTTTACTTATTTATTATATTAAAAATATATTTTTACTTTTATTTGTTCATTATATTAAATTAAGAGAAAAATAATTTTTATTTTTATGTTTTACCCTTATTATTAATTACTCATTTTTAAAATTATTTTTCAAGACTTTTGAAGTACTATCATTATTAAGGATTATATGATAAAATATATACTATAATTATTATTTTTTAAGGGTGTGAAAAGTCGAAAGTGGACAAGTAAAAGTGAATGAAAGGAGTATTTTAATGGAATGTCATTTAAAGTCATGATTGATTCCTAGAAATCTACATCATGTCTATTGCTTTAGTATTATTTTTGTGTTGGGACAAAAGGAATCTTGCTACTTAATTGATTGGTAAAGTATGTAAGTCTTTAACTTTAAAATATATGGAATTGTGATCTGATCTTTGTCATTTATTGTTCAACTTAACAGTATTGGGAAATCTCTCGTTAACAATCTAGATGAATAACAAGCTATATCTTTAACTTAACAGAATCATTAAGTGATTTCTATAAGTTAAATGTAGACGGAGTTTGCAGTCCATTCCTTTTAGATTTTAGAAAAACAGATCACCAATTGTGTCGTTTTCTATTCTATTTGCTAAGAGAATTTTTTTTATTACAGTTAATAGACATCACTAAAAATGTCCATGATTCAGAAGGGTAATATTTTTCCCACAACTGTTAGAATAGAAAATGATATGGCTTCCTGAATCTCTGTATCTGTTAACATATTTAGTCTTAATATCTAAGGTTGTCTCTTAATATAGAAAATTAGTTTAGTTCTAATCCCTCAATTGACATCCTTCTACAAGTAATCGTGATATATGTTACCACATTGAATGGTTGTACTCATTCTTATTTTTGCTTGGTCTTATTTCAGACATGGCTGAACAGGGACAAGTTCAAATTACTCCAAGTGGGAGTTCTCGAAGTGGAGGAAGAGGACAACGTAGAAGGATGCGTCGTCCCAGGATTTATTTCTATAATGATTCAAACTCAGAGCCTGAAATCATCAAGATAGTCCCGAGGGTAGTGCAAAATGAGTTAAAGGATCGAAGGGCTGAACGAAGGGAAGGAGAAAAGAAATTTAGGGAGTTTAAGGAATTTAAAATGGGTCCTGATGCTTCCATTCCTAAACTCTCACGACCCAAAATCTCACCATAGGCGTCGTGATGGTACTTAGTCTCTAAGACTAGGTAAAACGATTACAAATACATTTTGAGCCTTTTTTTAAAAACATATAATTTAATACAAGTGTCGAAACCAAAAGCGGAAACAAATATAACAACCTCCCAAGACTAGTAATATTGAGTCACGAACTCTAACTGAATACATGCAATGATCTCAAGGATTGAATATAGAATACTGTTCAAATAAGAGTTGACAGTACAATAAAATGGAAAGATTCCAAGGGATTGCGACGACCAAGCAGCTCTACCTTGAATCCTTGTGATCAACACACTAACTCTACCCGAGTCCGATATCTCCAATACCTGGCTCTGCACAAAAATATGCAGAAGTGTAGTATGAATACACCACAGTCGATACCCAGTAAGTATCAAGACTAATATCGGTAGAGTAGTGACGAGGTACAGTCAAGATACTCACTAGTCAAATAACATGTGCAATATAGCAGTATCCAATAATACTGAAAAATAATTAGCAGTGATAGCAACAAAAATCAACTAGTGATATAAACAGCAAGGCAACAAGAACACCATAATTATTGCTCAAACGAATAAGGAATACAAGTACAACCAATTAATCAAGTCCTTCAAATATAAATCTTTCACATATAATTCTTTCGAATAAATACCTTCCAAATATACTTCTTTCAAATAAATATCTTTCGAATATAAAATTCTTTCAAATAAATATCTTTCGAATATAAATTCTTTCAAATAAAAGTAACTTTGTGACACCTCATTTCATAATCATAAAATACGGGTCTCAATCCACTTTCATATTTTCGTAACACGGGTCTCAGCCCACTTTCATGTTTCCACGGCACCTCATGCCCATATTTCTATTAAAACCGCACGGACAACTCACGTGCCAATAATAAAAATTATCATATTTTTTTCGGCACCTCGTGCCTGCATTTCATATCACATCTACACGGATAGTTCACGTGCCAATAACATAATCATTATATTTCCTTGGCACCTCGTGCCCACATTTCATATCACATCAACATGGACAGTTCACGTGCCAATAACATAATCTGCCCGGCAATAGCCACATGCCCACAATTTCAACATAGAGTAGATATTATCAAGTTTACCGAAACAACAACACAAGTTGCACAAGATATAAAAATAAACACAAGAAAAATCACAATATCACATAAAAATTACCAACGCAATAACCCCACATTATCACATAAAAATTACCAACACAATAACATCACATCATCACATATCATCCCTGACAATAGCCACCATTATCTCTCCTATAGCCACCCTTATCACTCCTATAATAGCCTCATTTATCCCTCCGCCCTAACAATATCAATAGCCACCCTTATCCCTCCTATAATAGTCTCCCTTATCGCTCCATTTAATAGCCTCCCTTATCACTCCGCCCAGACAATATCCCAACACACATAGCAACAGTGAAATGCTACCCATATGCCCACATAATGTCAACAATGGAATGTCACCCTTATACGTCGCATAACAGTTACCCAAATCACACAACAATTCACACATAATATTATCACAATAACACAATATCATCAACTCATATTTACAAATTTTTCGTATACCACAACCATTCCAAAAGTACAATAAAGTCAATTAATTTCACAACAGATAGTCCACGGCTCAACACAATGTATATAAAATCTCAAAAATAACCACAAGGATTGAAAAATAACTCATCATAGGACAACACCTTCTTTAATCCAAATTTTAGATAAATATATAAATGCCTCAATTTAAACTTATTTAATTAATTATTTACATATGAAAAATTCATAATGTGACTATTTTCAAGAAATATCAAATCAACAAACACATGAAATTCACATAAAAATCCAAGTGGCAATCACACCAAATTATCATATAAAATACAAACTCGACAAACAAGGAATGAATCATGACAAATCAAGGATTTTCTAAGTTCGAACAATTTTTCAATTTAATGCATAAGGGCGTCTACGAATTTCAACCGATATAATTTGCACATATAAACCAAGTACGTACTCGTCACCTCGCGTACATGGTTTTCAATTACACAATTTTCACATAAGACTCAATGCCTAAGTGGTAATTCCCCCACTCAAGGTTAGGCAAGATACTTACCTCGATGAAACTAAACCGAGTCTTTAAATGATCTTCGCGAGTGAAACCACCTCCGGACGGCTCAAATTCTGATGATTTCCTTAAAAATTCCTCGAAATAAGATCGCCCCAAATCGATCTTTCTTAATTCAGCACTTTAGTGGTATTAAAACCTCCCACTACTCTTACAACTTCAATCTACATCAACATAATTCAATTGGACCAATATTAGTAAATAAATTTCCAGATTTTTGGTCATTTAGGCATTTTATCAAACACGTAGAGTACATACCATTTTACTACCTCTAGTAATGGTGTTTCTTCATCCAATAATCCCTCCTTCCCACCAACAAGAAATACTAAATCATCCGTTGTCTACAAACAACCTTCTTTAGCACCATTAAAATCATCAATAAACTCACATCCACTTAGTGTTACTAATTAATTCATTACAAAATCTCTACAACACCCAATAATCTAGTTTAAGTATTTATGGCTTCCAAACAACATCCAATAAGTGCTAATACTTATTTCTTGCTCACACACTCATAATAAATCCATGCATATGTGTCTAAGGGTGTAAGATTACCTTTTGGAAGAAATATAGCCAAAACCCTCTTTTGAGTTCTTGAAGAAATTTCTTGAAAATCTAAGGATTTAATGGTACATTGAGTTAATTTTAGAGTGGAAATGATAGAATGAAACCCCAAATTAGTAGGGATTACTCACCTTGGAGATGGGGGAGTTGGAGGTCTTGAGAGAGTGGAGGAAATCCCCAAAATTCGACCAAGAGGAATGGGGGAAAAATGAACCCCGAAATGAGTATATAACATTTTGAGCGTCACAGGTAGCGTGGGGCGCTACTTGTGGCCCAGTTTCCAGAACCTCAAGATTCCCAGCGCCCCACGCTACCCTGGGCTCTAGCGATGGAAAATCTTTTCTATTTCGCCCTGAAATAGGCATAACTCTCTCATACGATGTTCGAATTCGACGATTCTTTTTGTTATGGATCCGTAATTTCCATACGGATCTAATGCTTCAATAAAAACTGAATTTGAAGCTCATTTTCTTAATGTTATACTACTTATGCTTGAAGAAACGATGTCGAAACATCCTAGAAATATTCAAATTAAATTTCGGGCATATGCCCGAGTCCAAAATCACCATCCGGACCTAACAGAAAAATTAAAACTCTGATCCGAGGTCGAATACAAAATAAAACTCAAACTTTGTCATAATACATCATATGAAGCTACTCAAGACTTCAAATAGTTGAAAGGAGCGTAAATGTTCAAAATGACAAGTCGGGTCGTTACATAAACATGTACACATTTTTCAGTTAAAAAGAGCAGAATTATCTAATTACATATAGATTATTGATTGGGAAGAATTAGCTATTTTAGCAGACTCTTCAAGAGCCTTGGGGTGAAATTTTAACTGAGAATTATCATGATATTTGGCTTAGTGCACCTTTTAGCGTATATGTGCAAGAGTTAGTATTCGATTGGTATATGGATATCCTAGCAAACATGTAAATTGTTATTATATATTTTATTTTAATAAAATTTAAATTATGTTGTTTGTCTCACCAGTTACATATATTATTTATTATTTTATTTTGTAATGGATTGAGACTTGAAATAAAGTACACACTAAGAAGTGATTTTAATATTAATTAAAATATTTAGATATAGATGATGAATGAAAACGTCGTTACCTTTCTATTCTATATTAAATGTAGAATTAATATTATAATTAATTTGCTTGAGTGTGTCATCACATGCATAAATATATATATATATATATATATATATATATATATATATATATATATATATATATATATATATATATATATATTGATGAGTTAAACTTGTAATATTGTCTCTAATAACAGACATGGCATCGAAAAGTATCATTGCTGACTTAAACAAGGGTGACAAACTGAATGGTGAAAATTACGATATCTGGAGCCGTAAAATGTGGTATGTACTCGAAGAGCAGGATGCTCTTGAAAGTATTAACCATGTTATGAGTCACCCAGAGGAGAGTAACACTGCCCAACATAAGAAGGATTTGGAAACTTATAATATTTGGAAAAAGAAAGACTCCACTGCACGTGGAATTATTGTAAGTTCAATTGCTAATGATCTCATCCATGAATATGAGCAATATCCTACTGCTCAAGCCATGTGGGCATATTTAAGAGAGGCATACTGTGACTCGCCTTCGACAGCTGACAATCAAGTTTGATACGTACAAAAAGCGTCATGATCACAGTGTCAAGCAACATCTAAGAGTGATGTCAACTATGATTTCTCATCTCAAAAGTGCTAGCCATGTTCTCTCTGATGTACAGTGGGTTCAGGCAATGATTCGGTCTCTTCCCAATAATTGGAAACATATGAAGGTTAACTTAACCCGCAATGATATCATCAAGACTTTTGCTGATGTTGCCTGTTATGTGGAGCTTGAAGACGAGCGGCTTGGTGCTGCTAAAGCTGTACCTAATGCATTTGTGGAAGAATCAAGTGGTACAAAGAGATGAAGCTTCAAACACAAGAGAAACTAGAAAAATGATGGAAAGGGTAAGGAAACCGAAGAAGGATCCTCCAAGAAAAGAAACAAGCCAAATTCCAAGAAAGAAAAACGGTTCTACAAGAAGAAAGACAAGAGCATGATGAAGTGCTACAATTGTCAAGTTCTAGGGCATTTTGCTCGTGAGTGCACTGAGCCGAAAAAGGTAGCATTTCAAAACGCATCTCTAAGTGTTATTTATGTTTCTAGTACTGTTTTATTAACTGAATCTTATCATGTGTAGATTGTAGACTCAGGGGCCAGCGACCATGTGAACCGTGATAGAGAAGCGTTTATAGAGTTTCGTCGAGTTCCACCTAGATCAAGACATGTATATGTGGGAAATAATGCAAAGCTTGAAGTCAAAGGGATATGCACTTGCAGAATGGACATGCGTGGTGGCCGATCATTGATGTTGCTTGGGTCCTATATGTTCCAGAGAGTCGACGAAACTTAGTGTCTGTGTCTATTCTTCTAGATTTAGATTTCAATTTGAACTTTAGTCACAATGGTCTTAGAATTACTCTAGACAATGTTGTTTATGGTTTTGGACATCGTTATGATGGTTTTATTGTGTTAGATTGTAATCATTCTATGTATAACTATTATGTTGACTGTTTTGTTATGGAATGTTATTCTAGTAACAATGATGTTGATGTTATTACATGGCATTCAAGATAAGGTCACATAGGGCAGGATCGAATGAATAGATTGGTTAAGGAAGGTAATTTAGGTTCTTTCTCTAAAATTGAAATGTCAACTTGTGAAAATTGTCTTGCCGGAAAGATTACACGTAAATCATTTGGAAAGGCTAAGAGAGTTGATTTTCCATTGCAATTAATCCATTCAAATATCTGTGGTCCAATAAATGTAAGGGATAGGTCTAGTGCTTTATATTTCATTTCGTTCATTGACGATTTCACGCGCTTTGGTTATGTCGATTTGATTTTTCATAAATCTGAAGCACTTGAATGCTTTAAGAAATATTTGAATGAAGTTGAGAATCAATTAGACAAAAGGATTAAGACCTTAAGAACCGATAGAGGACGTGAATATATTTTAAAAGAATTTAAAGAATTGTGTAATGAAAAGGGCATCACCAGACAGTTAACTATTCCTTACACACCTCAACAAAATGGTGTAGCCGAAAGGAGGAATAGAGCACTACTGGACATGATAAGGTCCATGATGGCGCATGCAAATTTACTTATCTTCTTTTGGGGAGATGCGTTATTGACTGCACCCTACATATTGAACAAAGTACCTTCTAAATCAGTTTCTTCCACTCCTTATGAGCTATAGACTGGTCATAAACCAAACTTAAAAGATTTACGATATTGGGGTTGTGCTGCATATGTAAAAGATTCTTTTAGCAAGTTTGGTAAATTAGGTCCAAAAGGTAAGAAATGTATATTTATAAGATATTCAGAACACTCCAAAGGGTATGTCTCCATTGGTGAATTAGAGGATGGAAGTGTTACTGAGATTGAATCACGAGATGTCATATTTCTGGAAAATAATTTTCCAAAGAAGGGCGAGGTAAAGAATGGAGAGCCTCTTTATAAAATGTTGAACTCAAATAGTCAGCAAGTGTCTTCTGACACAATTGATAATCAAATCGATTAAGATCTTGTTCTTGATCCGAGTGGGAGTGGGAGTTCTTAATCCCAAAATCCTTTTGACGAATCCGAATTTCAACTACGAAAGAGCACCAGGAAAAATATACTGAAACGTAATTATGAGATTGAAGATTATGTTTTCATGGTATCTCCCACAGAAATGGATGAGCCAAAGTCTGTGACTGAGGCTTTATCGAGCCCTGAAAAAGATGTGTGGATGAAAGCAATGAAAGAAGAATTAGAATCCATGAAAACCAACAAAGTATGTGATCTAGTTGACCTTCCGCCTGGGTGTTGAGCCATTGGGAACAAATAGGTTCTCAAAGATAAACACAAAGCGGATGGGTCAATAGAAAGATACAAGGCACGATTGGTGATAAAGGGCTTTACTCAAGAAGCTGGAATAGATTATGAGGAAACATTTTCTCCAGTTGTGAAATTTACCTCAGTTCACTTACTTTTGGCTATTGTTGCACGTTTGGATTTGCAATTACATCAAATGGACGCGAAGACAGCTTTTCTCAATATAGAACTAAACGGAAAATTCTACATGGAACAACTTGTAGGCTTCATCGTTAAAGGCCAAGAAAATAAGGTTTGTAAATTGAAAAGATCTATTTATGGCCTGAAGCAATCTTCAAGGCAATGGTATTTGAGATTTCACAAGGAGGTGATCTCATATGATTTCACCATGATCAGTGAAGACCATTGCATTTATGTGAAGAAGTCCAATGGGATGTTTGTAATTCTTTTTCTTTACGTGGATGATATTTTCTTGGCCGAAAATAATTTGGAGTATTTAAAAACTATCAAGTCATGGCTTTCAAAGTCATTTGGCATGAAAAATATGGGTGAGGCAGACTATATCCTTGGAGTTAAAATCCAAAGAGACCATTCCAAAAAGGTTGTTGAGTTTATCTCAAGAAACTTTTATAAAAAAAATTTTGGAGCGTTTTCGCATGAATAGTTGAAAATCTATGGATACTCCTATAGCAAGAGGTGAAACTTTAAGCCTTGAAATGTGTCCCAAGACTGAAAATGAAAAGGAAGACATGTCTCGAGTTCCGTATTCAAGTGTTGTCGGTAGCTTGATGCACGTTATGATGTGTATTCGCCCAGACATTTATTATGTCGTAGGTCTGGTTAGCAAGTATCAATCCAATCCTGGAAGAGACCATTGGGAACTGTAGAATATTCACTATGTTATAGTGGAAATGATTTATACTTGAGAGGATATACAGATGCTGATTGGACTGGTGACCGGAATGATAGAAAATCAACATCCGATTATGTCTTCTTACTTAATGGTGGTGCTATATCATGGAAAAGTAAGAAACAAAATTGTACAACCCTTTCAATGATGGAAGCTGAGTTCGTGGCTTGTGCGTCTGCAGTACAAGAAGCTGTTTAGTTGAAGATATTCTTTGAGAATTTGGATATTACAAAGAACTCTCAAGATCCCATGACTCTATATTGTGATAGTCAAGCGACTATTGCATACACAAAAGATCCTAAGTATCACAGCAAGACCAAACATATTGACATCAAGTATAACTTTGAGAGAGACATGGTAGCAAGTGGAGAGATAAATTTAGAGTACATTCATACGCGAAGCATAGTAGCTCACCCTTTTTACAAATGCGATATCTAGAGACCTGTTTGAGAAACATGTAATGTCTCTAGGTTTGAGAATGATATGAATATATATTTATGTATTGTAAAATAACTTGATTATTATAATATGCTCATCGATATTTGACTTTTGAATTTATGCTTATATCTCGTATGCATGTGATGATGTTTTATTGATAAAGAGTGTCGAACAAGTCGCGAGATTGGCTCTCTCACACGAGCAATCACCTCTTATGTTAAGAATCGTGAAGAGATGAGACCTTATAGAACCTTGGATAATGCGAGGTTATATTTACTTATTAAGGTCGGTCTTGACAACTAGTCAGGCTTTATGAATTTTAATATTCAATTATGACTTGTTTTGTAAGTCAAATACAAGTTTCTCCAAAAAGTTAGATTTGAGGATTATTAAAGTGAGAAACTCGGGTTAGACATTTGGATGTGTCTAGACTAAGATCTGTACGGTGTTGAATAATTAAAATAATAAGACACACGCGCCAATATAAGGTGAGAACACCGTAACATGTGTTTCATACCACGTGTGTTATCGACCATAGGATAATGGAAGAATGAATCCCTGCTTCTTCATTGTGTGAGATCCCAAAGAAGTTATATTAACTTTTATGAAATACTCGTTGACCTTTTACTGTCTCTTCAAGTGCCAATCAATGTTGCTACTTTAGCATGTCACTAATAGCCATGAGTGATTCGGCAATGCAGTGCATGTGTAGGAAAGCAGTTGATTTGGAATGGAAAGATTCGAGTAGAAAGGGAAGACAACTAAAAAGATCTTTTTTAGTAATTTAACTTGTATTCATAGGTCGACCATTACACTTACCATGAGGGTATCAAATATAATTATGGATACAAAGTTAAACATGAACTCGAGTTCACCTCTTTCAAGGATGAGGGAACGAATAACTAGCTACTAGAGTAGCGTGTGATGTCTAGGTATAGCGAGTAATAAGATCCTCATGTTAGTAGTGAATCCTTTCCGAATGTGATCGGATTTCTACATAAAGCTATAGAATAACCTTAATAGGTTTGAAATATATTATAGCTCTTGACGCTCGTAGGTCGCACGAACTACTTGTCTGTATGAATTAAGTGTGTTATTTACTCATGATACTGGTTTGAGTTTCAGCCCATCATGAGCGAAGTGGGAGATGTTGGATATTGGATCCGGGTATCGAATCGCTACATATGGGATGGCCCAACCCATTTGGAAAAGAAAGAATTTTAGAAGAGATAGGGTTTGAAACAACCTCTTCAAAGAGGTTACTACACGTTAAAGTGTAGTGGGAACTGTTTTCCCATAGCTGCTATTTTCCTTCTGTTTTTAAACGTGCGCTTTCTTATTCTTTAAAAAAAATAACAGAGATAAGAGTAAGAGTGTCACGACCCAAAATCCATTAAAAGCAGTGATGGCGCCGTACACCAATGTCAGGCAAGTCAACACTAAATAGTTAATTAAATTCTCATTTTAGTGTTTCTGAAAACATAAATTTGCTTCAATTTAACTAGTAACAAACAAACTTTAAGAATAATAATAATGTTTTTCAATTTCAATAATAAATATTCCATAATCATCCTAGAACCCGGTGTCACAAGTGCATGAACATCAACTTGGAAGATAAAATAAAATACAACACATGTCCAGAATATAAATTAGACAGAAAAATACATAAGTAACTCTGAAGGGGACTCTGCTGGCTGCGGATCGTAGATGGAAATGCAGCTCACCTAAGTCTCTGCATTTACCTCACTTCTGCGCCCGCAAGATTGCTAGACATATATGTAGTTGCATAATAATATGCAGAAAGTGTAGTATGAGTACGTAAATCAATACGTACTTAGTAAGTATCCCGTCTAACCTCGAAGAAGTAGTAACGAGGGGTCGACTCGGACGCTTACTATGGCCAACAATAATATACCGATAATATGATGAATTATGGATTTTATAAGCAACTGTAAACTCGGTAATATGAAGCATGTAAATAATTCTTTTGTTAATAGGGGATTTTCAAATTTATTTTCATCTTTTAACAATTTATATCTCCAGCCAATGAGGCCATATCAATTATCAATAATTCCAAAACAATCTTATGCCATGCGCAAATTATGCCGAGGTCGTACGACCCGATCCAACATAATATTAAATTGTACACTGCCGGAGGGTCGAACGCGAACCATAGATGCATCTATTTAATCTGCCGAGACATTCGACTCGTTCCTCGAAAGATAAACACATTCAAACAATTAGTCAATAATTCATCAAAGAGAAATTGTCCAAGGAAATGGAAAATCCTCAGAAAATGATGTTTAACCTTTTTGAAATTCATTTACCAAGTTCGATATGATTTAAGCAATTTAAATTGACCATAAGGTTACAAATATCGCAAGTATAGAATGCTTTTGGGTCCTAGACTACTCGGACTTAAGCATTATAGTAGCTACGCACGGACTCTCGTCACCTCGTGCGTACATAGCCCTCACAAATAGAAGCACGTATTGATTTAATTTACCTATGGGGTTAATTCCCTCTTACAAGGTTAGAAATGAGACTTACCTCACTCAGAAGTTTCATAGCCGGCTCCCAAGCCTTTCCAACAATTTAAACTGATGCTCAACGCTCCAAACTAGTCAATAAATGTGCAAACCCATAAAAATATACTCTAATACTCACAACAATTCAATTTACAACAATTCTCAACTCCGCTCGAAAAGTCGATAAAATCACCCTCGGGCCCACGTGCCCGGATTTCACAAAATTTTCTGATGATAAACATTATCCATAGCATTACAAACTCAAATATATAATTTGTTCTCAATTCCTTACCTAAATTCGTGGTCAAATTCCAAAAATACTAATTTCTAGGTTTTTTAAAATAATTCAAATTTCTATAATTTTTCATGTCTAAATCCATATAAACTCATGTATTTAACTCAAAATTGTGAAGAAAATATTTACCCCATTATGATTGATGAATATGGTACTCCAATGTACTCCAAAATCGGCTCCCATGGGCAAAATAAAATGAGATAGAGCCAAACCCTCGTTTTAAAGAAGACACTGCCCAGCCCTGACTTCCGCACCTGCGGTCACTTGACCGCTCCTGCGGTTCCGCAGGTGCGGCCCAACTACCGCTTCTGCGGTCTTCCACCAGACCCCTCAACTCCGCATCTGCGGCCACCATCCGCTCCTGCGGCTCCACGTGCGCAGGTGCGGTCCCGCTTCTGCGGATCTCGACCGCATCTGTTGTCTACGCCTCCCCCAGGAAAATCCTCTTCTGCGAGTCCTTTCCCGCACCCGTAGACTCGCACCCGCAGGTGCGATTACACCAGAAGCCCAGTTGCTTCAACCCTTCCTAAAATTCTATTTTTTAATCCGTTAACCACCCGGAATCTACCCGAGGCCCCTGGAACCTCGTCCAATCATACCAACTAGTTCCAAAATATAATGCGGACCTGCTCAAGGCCTCAAATCACATCAAACAATGCTAATACCACGAATCGCACTCCAATTCAAGTCTTTTGAACTTTAAAACTTCAAACTTCATCATTCGATACCGAAACCTATCAAATCACGCCCGGTTGCCCTCATATTTTGTACACAAGTAACATTTGATATTACGGACCTACTCCAACTTTCGGAATCGGAATCCGACTCCGATATCAAAAAGTCCACTCACGGTCAAACTCTCCAAAAACTTTCAAATTTCTAACTTTCGCCAAATGACCTCGAAATGACCTGCAGACCTCCAAATCCACTTCGGGACGCGCTCCGAATACCAGAATCACCATACGGAGCTATTCCAGACTCAGAATCCCAAACGGATATCGATAGCATTGAAATGCACTCCAACCCAAATTTACGAAATCCTTCCAAAATGCCAACTTTCACAATAGGCGCTGAAACGCTCCCGGGTCATCCAAAACCTGATCCGGACATACGCCCAAGTCCAAAATTATCATACGAATCTGTTGGAACCTTTCAATCCCGATTCCGATGTCGTTTACTCAAAAATCAAACCTTAGTTAATTCTTCCAACTTGAGGCTTCCGAAATTAGAATTTTCTTTCCAAATCAACTCCGAACTTCCCGAAATTTAATTCCGACCATGTGCACAAGTCATAATACCTGAAGTGAAGCTACACAAGGCCTCAAATCGCCGAACGATGCGCGGGAGCTCAAAACGACCGGTCGGGTCGTTACAAAGAGTGTGATCAAAAATGTCTTTCTCATCTCTTCCCAATCAACACAAGAAGACATTTATTTCCGTGGTAATTTTGCTTTTGTTTCCAAGAGAAATAAAGTGGACTTAGGAGCAATTTCCCGATTGAGATTTGATTCTGCTGCGTTAACAGGTACAAATTCATGCCCCCGTTACTGTGTTTTTGCTTTAAGCATCAAAATCAATATATCTCCTGAATTCATTGCTAAATCCTAGCAACACCAAGATAGGTACAAAAGAAGGGTGCCTAAAATTGGTTCATCTAATCCTTGTTAGAGCAAGCCCATCTAAAAATGATAATGTTGGACCTTCTATAAACTATTGGTGAGGCCCAACATTTGGTACATCTTTTATTTGAAGAATTAACTTAAATAGTTATCCACCTATCGATTAAACTAAAAATGTGAATAATATATGTATATTATTCATGTATAATATATATAATTTTGTATAATCAATGTATAATTTGAAAAGGTAAATAGTGAATCCCCCGGGCTATTTGCGTAAAAATTCCCTTATAGAGAATTGACCCATGGCATGAGTATAAGTCCAGATGATTTTTCTAGAGTTCCTTTCCATTCAAGTAGGTGTACAAACTTAGTACTAAATTGTAAAGACCAGCGAGTCAATTATGAATGGAAATAGTCTTATGCTCAATGTTTGGTGAGAATTGAAAGTCACATGAAAATATTATGTCGCGTACTCACTTACATAAATATATAAAATAATTAAATAAGAGTATTTATGCGGCGCAGAGCTATCTTTATCCAAGGAGAGTTTCGCTGAAAATTTATATTGTATAAATAATTTTAAAAAATATTAAACATATATGTTTCGCTTTTTTATGTGTTTAATTTTTTATATTTTAAATTTTTTAGTGATAATCTTACCTCGGCCAATGACTATATTATCGAATAATTAAGTAGGAGTGTTGTTATATATAAAAAGTGTAAGGACCCGTAGGCGAGGAGAGAATTAGAGTTGCGCATAATTTGGTAAATACCGAATTACCGTACCGAAATCGAAAATTTTGGTATTTGATATTCGAAATTTTGGTATTCGGTATGGTATTCGGTTTAATTTTAAAAATAATTGGTATTGGGTATGGTATTTGGTATTTTAAAATAAAATACCGAAATATCGATACCGTACCAAAATATATATTATATTGCATAATACACATATTATTAATTATAATATAAATATAAAAAATTTAAAACTTTACTTTTTTTTATTCTCTAAGTTCATCAATTAACTCTAAGCAAGTAATAAGACATTTCTAATGATCAAATTTATTCCTTTATGTATAGTTTCTCTCTGTGGGTTGGTATTTGTTGGTTTTGGACAAAACTTTTGTCAACAAACATTTATAGTTTTGTACTTTTGAGTACTTTAATTAAGAATATTACAGTCTCTAGACTCTACATACTAGTTAGAATTCAAACCGAATAAACCGAAGTTACCGAACCGAATAAATCAAAACCAAAAGGAGAAAAATCGAACCATACCGAATTTAATTAAGTACGGTTATTGGTATAGCATTTTAAGAAACCGAATACCGAAAATACCGAACCAAAATGTCTAAATATCGTACCGTACAGACCGACGGACGAACAACCCTAGAGAGAACTGAGTCCCCTCATAGTTATCACTCGCGAAATAAAAGTATCCCCTAATATTTGGAGGATTTTTATCCCCAACAATTAGTCTCCTAATCCTACCCGTATCCTAAAAATGAACAAAAATATTGAGAGGTTGTTTGGTTCACGAAATAACTATATAGGAATGATATAATTTTAAGGACTGTTTATTCAGTAAGTAATAAAGTGAAGATTGCCTAAATTTTGCGTACAATATGGCCAGCCAAACAACCCCTTAAAGGGCTCATGTAACAATCTTCTCCGCATCTTGCTTAGTACTCTCTCCGTTTCAATTTATGTGAATATGTTTGACTGGGCACGAAGTTTAAGAAGAAAATGAAGACTTTTGAAATTTGTGGTCCTAAACAAGTTAAAAAGGGGCCCAGAGTATTTGTATGGTTATAAAAGCTTCTCATTAAGGGTATAATTATAAGTTTAAGCTAAATTGTTTCCAAATTTAGAAAGAGGTCATTCTTTTTGAAATGGACAAAAAGAAAATAAGTTCACATAAAGTGGAACGGAGGGAGTATGAAACTCCAAATTTTCTAGGTGACTTCGCATACTGTCCGAGGGCTGCGTTAATTTGTCTTAGTAGATAGAACAAATTCTGCCCTGAACCTCCTATCAAACTATTAATAATGAATAATTGGAAATTATTAAACAGCTCCATATACAGATTATATTTTCAAAAAAAAGTTATACTACTATTTAGAGTCAAATTAACAGTCATCACTGTTATGCAGTACTCCACAGAAAAAGATGCTAGCATCCAGAGGCGGACCTAGGATTAGGCGGTCACTGGTAGGGGCGAAGCTACATGTTTTAAAGAGTGGTCTATTGACTAACTTTCGTCGAAAAATTATATTGTATATATAGGTAAAATATTACTCCCTCCGGTCCACAATAAGTGACAATTTTATCTTTGGTATAACCATTAAGAAAATATGAACTCCTGAAAGAAAAAGATATATTCACTAAATTAACCTTAATTAATTACATTGGAATACGTAAATAAGGGCGAATTTTGGAAAAATAAAATTAGTTCCTTCTTGATTATGTAAATGGACACTTATATTTTGGACCAAAATAAAAAGGTAAAATGATCACTTATTATGGACAGGAGGAGTAGGTTTTAGAGGTATATGACATATATTGAACGCTCTGTGTCAGAGAACTTTTTTTATTTCTGTCAAGTTTGAATACCCTAGAGGAAATTCATGATTTCACCGCTGATCACATAGTACGGTGACATTCAATATAAATTTATCACTACTCATAAAAATTAATACGAAGACCTAAACTAATATCTAACTATTTTTTGAAAATATTTATCTGTATACATGAATTTTTGACGAAATTTTGGGGTGCCGTGAGCCCTTTCCCGATTGTGTGCGTCCGCCTCTGCACGCACTAACTCTTTTTTAATCATTTTCTATTTTTATGGGCAAAAAGTAACAAAAGGAAAATAAAATGCTTATTCCCTATTTAGTAACTTTCCATAAAAACTGGAGTTGCTCCGTTCAAAGCGGCTTCTTGTAGGGCTAGCTTTGGTATTAAAACTTAAAAAGGAATACCACAATAGCTGTAATAAAAGATATAGTACTATTCTAGGAAAGGAATCAGGTGGATGTGTTGTTTTTTGGTTGGAGGAAGTGGTCATTACTCATTACTCATTCGTCATCTAAAGTATCTGCTTTTGTTGCCCTAAAAGCAGCAAATATTCTACGAATTTAGTACTATATATTATTATATACTAACTATAGTTCCTTGGATTTGGAGTGAAGACTTTGAAAGTGGAAACCTAATCCAGCAGGAGTCCAAAGCTTTACCCACTTTTCATGTTTCTTTTGGTACCCATGTCAACACGTGTCAAGACTTAGATTCTGGTTTCCAACTTAAGCTAAACATCCAATTTATTTATAGAGCTAAACATCCAGTATTTGCTGAAGCCAATTATTTGCTTCGATGTGTTCAATTCTATTTGGTTTGCCATTATCTAAATCTAGGAGAATCCCATATTGCTATCTACTTTTAGCAAACTAAGGAAAAAACTATTTTTGAAACCCCACAATAAGACAGAGCCCTGTACTTTTCTCTGTTTTTTCCCTTTATTTAATGTGGAAATTAGGGACATAATCAATGTCACACTTTGACACTGGCAGTCCTTAAAACCCTAACAAGTATATGAAAGGGTGTACATGGCTCGGTTTGGATCAGTTTTTTTCAAAAAAAAAAAATCAAACCAAGTAAGTTGATTTTTCAAATATTGGAACCAAACCAAATTAATTAAGTCAGTTTTTTATTGATTCGGTTTGATTCGATTTTTGTTGGTTTTTCGATTTTTTCGATTATTTATCGGGTTTTTTCTTAAATATGAGACACTACTAAACGCATATTTCGACGACTATATTTTCAATGTAACACTATCAAATCAATTGTTCTTTGAGAAATCTATCATTTACCAAGATATATTGATGATGATTGAATCAAATGGTGGTGAATAATTAAAGAACTCAATTAAAAATCGATTATTTTTAACATGAAATAAATTCTTGTACTTAGCAAAAGAAACTACCAATCAAACTAGAATGTAAAAGCAAAGAATTAGATTATTATAATAGCAAAGAACTAGACTAAAAATATAAATGACTAATATGTACCAAACAATTTTAGAAACTTTATATAAAAATATACATATATATAGGTGTAATAATAAATATAAATAGCTACTTTTATAGTCGGTTTGGTTCGATTTTTTCGGTTATTTTTTTATTAAAATCAAAACCAGACCAAATTTGATCGGTTTTTAAAATTCAAAACTAAAACCAAACCAAACCTAAAAAGTATCGGTCTTTTTTGTAGGTTTGGTTCGATTTTTGGTTTGATTAGATTTTTCGGATTTTTATGAACACCCCTATGTATAAGTAAATGAATGAATATAAACGACAAAAACTTAGCTTAAAATAAGAGATTAAGTCCTCCACACTTGTAACATAAAAATAATATTTACACAATTAAGTCACATATAATAATTCTTTGAATTATTGCCTGCTTGCATGTCCATACATGAAATAACTCCATTGACAGTTTTTGTTAGAACAAATCAAATTTCAAGAACTTAATTTGCATAATATATATCAAATAAATACAGCACTGTGTAGGTTTTGAAGCCAAGATTCAAAAATTTTACCTTGCACCGTCTGTTTGACAACATACTGTTCATCAAAGATATATCTCAAAATATTGATCTTATCCCTAAATTAAGGTGTCCTATTTTGTTATGATATGATTATTCCGATGAGAGTTGAAATTTTGATTATAGTTAAATGAAAGCAGACCTAAAATGTAGATAAATTTCATATTTCAAAATATTTAATTGAACTATTAAAGTTATATATATATATATATATATATATATATATATATATATATATATATATATATATATATATATATATATATATATATATATATATATATATATATATATATATATATATATATATATATATATATATATATAATTGTTTACAACCTAAAATGGAAGGTGAAACTGCCAATTCAAAATAATGGGTGTGACTTCAATTGGCTAAAATAAATGGATTTAAGTAATATACACCAACAATGTAAAATCTTTTATTTTTCATGTTATAATGGGTTATTAATTCTCTATTTTTCATATTATTAGATCATGTTTGTTATAAACGTAGTACTAGTTATTGCTGCAAATAACTTAACATGGTGTAAAAATATTTTTCATTGTCAGTGGATAAATATATACTTAAATTCTAAGTAATATAAGTATATGTCGTCTGATATTCAATTCCAAAGACCAAAATGTTTATGTAATGATATGTTAATACAGAGGGATGTGATGTTTTGCATAAGATTAATAAGAAAAGAATTTTGCCTTTAGGGGAGGTCAGAATATCTAGATCTTTTCTATAAAAAAGCTAAGCTCGACCCTCCTAATGATCTGATGCAACATACCTATAAGATACAGTAAACACAAAATTTTGATGATATTACTTTATACATACATGTATTATATTATTTATCGAGGAAGCAAGACTCACTTTAATAGGCGAAACATTTTGTCGTTAATTTGTGTGGGTCTTCTTCCACACTAGTACGTTTGAAAATCTCCAATATGATTAAGAAAAAAAAAACAAAAACAAAAAAAGGTATTATGATCAATCAGATCACTTTTGAGAGGGACATTTGGGCTGCTAGCTTTTAAGACCATATTATATGCCATATTAAGAAATTAAGATATATATTTGTTAAAATTCTCCAGTCTCACTGCAATGTCTTTGTCAAGATTGAATAATACGTTTCCCTTGTTGATATCTAGCTAGAAAAGGAAAGTGACCCATACCCATAATTGCGAAGATATATACTATCGAATATGACTTATATACTATGTATATATAGTATAGTGTGTGTGTGTGTATATATATATATATATATATATATACATATATATATATATATATATATATATATATATAATTATGGAATATCTTAATGCTAAAAGTGGAAAAGGATTGTTATCATTCTAGATCCAAGTTCTGTTTCTAATATGTTATGAAAGAATGTAGTAACATGGCATATCCAAAATAATATATTCTAAAAAGATAAATTCTCGACTCGGAAAATACATCCCATAACGTTGTAAAATGGGTTATTTCAAGTTGATTTTTTTTTAATATGTGATATAGTAAGTTAGTTACTATTTTTAGCAAGTTACTGTTAATGTGTACCATATAAATATATCTATAATTATATTATAAATGACATAATTAATCTTATAATCTACTCCCTCCGTTTCAATTTATGTGAACCTGTTAGACTGAGCACGGAGTTTAAGAAAAAATGAAGACTTTTGCAATTTATGGTCCTAAACAAGTTAAAATGGGGCCCAGAGTATTTGTGTGGTTATAAAAGCTTCTCATTAAGGGTAGAATTGTAAGTTTAAGCAAAATTATTTCCAAATTTAGAAAGGGATCATTCTATTTGGAACGGACTAAAAAGGCAATAGATTCAAATAAACTGATAAACTGAAATGAAGGGAGTAATAAACGGTTTCTACCAGAGTAGTAACATGCTAAAATAGATAACTAATGCTGTAGGATTGTAATTTGAATCAGTGATGCTCATTTACCGAAAATGGAGTTGTTGAGTACACTTGGCAGATATAGGAGAATTGGTTATAGATTTCTACCTGTCTCTCCTCACCCTAACAAAATTAGAAATCAAATTCTTCAGTCGTCGAAAAGAAAATGTCATTGACATTAAGAGAAAAAGAAGAAGAAATAATTGATTTAAACGGGATAAGAAGGTCGGAAATATGAGTTGAAGGAATGATTGATTTACTTACGCCTTTAGGACGTAACATACGAAAATTTCTAAATGTGGATTTGATTTTAACCAAACTATTATTTTTCTTTTTCTATCAGCCGTCCCCTCCCCAAGAAAAAGTAAAACATGAATAACATCAGTCTGATCTGGTAGATGCTTTAGCCATCTAATTTGAAAAGATGGCGTTTGGCGTATTGGCTGAAATTAGGGGTGTACAAAAAAATCGATAAATTGCATCAAATTAATAATTTGAGTCAAATCGGAAAAAAATAAATCCGATGTGGTTTGGTTTGATTTGGTTTGATATTGGAAAATAAAACTCAATCATAATTGATTTGGTTTGGTTTTAACTAAAAAAAGTCAAACCGAAACTAAACCAACCCAATAATACATTTATATAATTTTTAAAAATATTTTATACATATAAATATTTATTGTAATATAATTTATAAATATTTCTTAAAAATTTTCACAGTTTTATCTTTTAACGTATTATTTCAAGTTTAGACTTAACATTCTTGAATGGTAAATAAATTTTATAGCCCATAAATGTAGCAACTCAAACAAAGTTCAAATCAATACTAATACAAACAAAAGAAATTCAATTCAATACTAGGAATGACGATAGTGTTGGATAATAATTTTAGTTTTACATTGATTTAAAATAAAAATGCATATCTTAGTTTATCTTTTTCTTTAGTGCTTAGTTATGTAATTAATATTAGTACTTATTAGCTATACTTATTTTAGCATGACCTAAATAGTATTTTTAGATTATGTTAATTTTTATTATGGCTTATTAATTAGCAATATTTATTTTATATAATTTTATTATTTTATCTTTGTTATTGAATACTGTAGTATGATGTTATGACTTATCTCATATTATTGTGTTAGTTTCTTGGAAAACACATTATATAGTTGTATTTTACTAGGACTTAAGAAATATTTGGAGCACAAGTTACATATTTTATGCTATGAAGACTTTACTAGGAAAAAATTCGAACACCCGAAAAATCCCGAAAAATCCAAGAAAAATCGAGATTGAAAAACCCGACTTTGTTGGTTTGGTTTATAAATTTAAAAATCCGACACCATTGATTTGGTTTGATAATTGAAAAATACGAACCAACCCGACCTATGTACACCCTTAGCTGAAACCATAGAGAATTTAAGTTATAGTATGAATTAATAGTGAAAAAAATATATCACTTATAAGATAGATAAATTTTATAATAAATGTAATTCATAATATTATAAAAATAGTAATTAAATTAACCTGCTATTGAATTACTTAAAGTGCATTAATTAGAGAGAAATATGTTTAATAACTCGTCAGTATATATAAATTAAGCATAAAAAAAGGACAGTTCGATGCAGGATATCCCGTGTCATGCAGGACCAGAAAAAAAGGTCCCATCCAAAGAGGATGATGTATATTATATAATAAACGTATATAATTTAGATCTGATAGATAATCTTGTCTGCCGGAAAGCTACTCGAGTCGCAATCACTTTATCATGACAGGTGCCAATCGACTTCAACCAGCAAATCCATTCATTTTGGAATTTCAATAACCCATGTTATCATATTATTATATTGCTTTGAAAGTAACCTCAAAACCCTACTCAATAATCAGTTTACATACTAGTCCTTATGGAAGAGGACAATAAGTTGGCTGGTTGACAAGCCAATGATACTCTTTAGTAATGGATCCATGCCGGTTAGTACAATTTCCAATATTCTAAGTGTTCCTTCTCCTATCCAAATTAACCTTCAGCTTAGTTGCGCGAAAATGAAGGGAATAGGAGCAAAGGCTGGATCAGGGATTTGAAGGTGGTGGATGCCATAATTTTCTTTAAAGTATACTTTGTAATGATTAATATGGAGTTTGTTAGAAATATTTATGTTTACCAGTAAAACAGTACAGTTGAATTTGTAATGTGATTTATAGACAAGCGAATCGATTTGATCCCAAAATAATAAATAAATTAAATAAAATGCATGACTTAGCGTTAAAATCGAGATGATGCAGCAAATAGCTTGGTTCCAGGAGTAGAGCTTCCGAAGACAGTAATTATAATGTCAATAGACAGGAAATAAAGTATTATTGAGCTTAGAATAATGTGTAGCATAAGTTTGTCAGAAAATTCGTGTCATACAATGGTTGTTGAAATCATTAATTATAGCCGCACCTAGGGAATAAGGTCCTAGGATCAAGTCCCTCGTAAATGACAGGCCATTAATGAATGTGTAACGGTAGGCTATGAATGTCAAATTCTCTATAACGGATTGTGTATTTAATATCGAAGAATATTCTTTATTGAATATCATCGGGTGACAAACATTTATTTGTCTTCATTAATAATATTCCCTTCGGGGTCTACCCGGTACCAACCGAAACTGCTGTCATCGGTCTTCGTTTCCACTTGCCTCGCTTTTCGTCTGTTTTCGATTCCACGTGTCGCTCTATTATTTGAGTATTTAATATGAACCGATTTTACCCTATACAAATAGTCCCCCTATCTTTGGTGGCATATCTTTGTGTCATCGCGAAGTTGGTGAAGATACCTTTCTTGGCGAAAAATTTTCTGACGCTTGATTAGACTCCAGTCACTCCGCATTTAATGCCCCGAACATGCGTCACTTCACGATTTAGCAATACTTTTATCGGTTTTCGAGGTAATCATGGCCACGATTTTAGCCGCCTATTCCTTTACTTATATGCCTCATTCTTCTTCTTTTACACTTCACAGTTTTTCAAACTCTCTCAACTTCTTTGCGTTCAACTCTTTCTTGCTTTTACTTTTATTGAATCTTCTGCTTCTAAGAACTCTTATTACCTTCTGCTAACCATGGCCTCCTCCTCTAAGAACTCAAGTTTCTAAAAAAACAAAGAAAGTACCGATGATGCTTCCCCTCCTACAGTAAGCACCATTATTCCTAGAAGGCTCAGTACATCCAAGAGTTTTGAAGAGAAGTTTCCTTCTACAAGCTCTCGTACATGGGCTGTTGTAAAAATTTTCTTCCATCCGTCCTTCTAGCATTTCTACTGTGAAGGAAGATTGTGGTTTCCATGATCTGAACATCATCACTCCCGATCTGGTGGAGCGAGTAACCTTTGCTAAGAAGGGTTTTACGTACATTTACTCGTACCCCTTCACTTTGGGCCATTCTCATTGAGCAGGGGACTTGACCCCATAATCTTGAAGTTCTGCCACCGGTATCAAGTCTGCTTGGCATAAGTGAGCCCATCTGTGTGGCGGACGGTAGCCTGTCTACCGCGGCTATACCAAGAGATGGGGGAAGAGCTCTCCTTGGCTCGCATGATAAACCTCTACTCCCCCAAGGTTTTCCGTGGGGGAATAATAGATTTTAGCAAACGTGGACACCATGCTTTGTTCACCAGCATAGATGATGATAACGACCATGTATGGATGAAGCGGTTCGTTGTTGTTGCCGCCAGGGATATCATACCGGCCACAACTCCATCTTTTCTTGAGTCATGGACTCGTACACATAAGTTCAATGTTTGCCTTTTCTCTGATAAAAAAGGTTGTTTCATGTTGTTACTGGTCCTTCTCTTTTCATTATTTCAGCAACTCGATGGACACCACCAAGGGTTGAAGGCGTGGACTAGTAGGTTCAGAAGATTCTGGATATTACTACGCCTGAGACCCGACGGTGGGAAGAACTAGCCCTCATGGTAAGTTGACTCGCGAAAATAATCTCGTCTTTATCTCATTTTTGTGTATAAGAAAATTGGTTAACTTCTTTTTCAGCTAAATTCAGGTCTTCCGCATGTCTCTGTTATCGTCCCCTCGGAGGATGTTTTGGCTGATCCCGCTGAGGCTGCGAGATTGCTAAAGGAGGCCTTTACCCAAACAGGGGCCATAAGATCGGCTTTCGGTGCAGGTGCTTCCTCTCAGAGTCCCCGGCCGGAGAACAAACAACCAAAAAGGCAGCGGTCCTCCTCAGCCGAGGGCAAAAATAAAAAGATAAAGAACGTCGCGCCCCGAACCAGCCGCAACCACTGTGGTGATTGATGATGATGGGGAAGCCAGTGATGGAGAGGCTTTCCTACAGAGAAGACAACAAACTTCATCAGCTCAACAAAATGCTCAATCTGAAGAGCATATAACACCAACCGAGGACGATGTCCAAATACTCTAGGAGAGTGTGATATAGTGGAGAATGCAATTTCTCGCTTTCGATTCCCAATTCCTGCTCCCGGTATTATGATGCTCAGTACCGAGCCTCTTCCGTCTTCAATTGACGAGCAACCTATAACCAGCACTGCCTTTGCCGCAGCTGATTCTCAACCCACAATGCCATCATCTTTATCTACTGCTACATTTCCCCTACCGGCCGCATACACCCGAGAGGAGGACGTCCCTCGTCCCCAGTCCCCAGACCATGGGAATTTGGGGCACAACTATTCTTCCCCCTATACAGATCCCCAGAGGAGGAGGAGTGTCTCCCTCTTGGTTTCTACCGAGTGCCATTTGCTGTCTCCGCCGGTAGAACTCGCTAATTACCTGAAGCCACTGGCTTACACTCTCTTTCGGGGGAGTGTATGATAAACAATGCCATGCACAATGCAACAGTTGTATGATATTTGTTCCTTTTACTATTTCTTCTGGTCTTGTTATAACAGGATTTCTTATTTGAGTTTTTACTTTGTAGGCTAACTTTCTTGCTTCTGAGGGCGTTCAGAAGTTGATCCTCGATAAATAAATACTCAGATCCGAGTGGGATCAACTGTTGGATGAGGGAGATCAAGTTGTTGCTCGCCTCCTGGTACTAGAAGCACAAACTGCCGAAGCCGGTGAGTTGGAGGCTCGGTTGCAGCAGAGCGAGCAAAAGTGACCGCCTGATGGTAGGCTAGAAACCCGTATTTTAGCCGTATTTTGCACTCTAATTACTATACTTTACTGGTGTTTGAGCTTAAATGACGGTGATTTACACTTATTACGTGTTTTATGCCTTGCAGAAAATGATTCCGAGTTAAGAAGATAATTTTGAGCTAAATCAAATAATTTGGAGCTTTGAAGTCTAAGTTGGATCCCAAGGAATTAAACCGGTATTACGTTTGAATATTGAGGATCGAATACACATGTGAAAGATAGAGGAAAATTATTTAAAGCCATTTAAATGGCCATCATGGCATGGTAACTAAAATGGGGGACAAGGTGACAATATGTCACCATATTCTATGAAGAAATTTAATTCCCCAAGACATGGTCCAATAGGACATTTGACCAACGTTAGGGATTTGCTTTGTTTTGGCAGAAATGCAATCCTCTGATGTTGTCCACTACTGCGTCGTATGGGGCGCCGCGAGGCACAGCGCGACACTGCAAAATGTGCCCAAATTTTGTTTTTCGATGTGTTCTGGAAATTGCCACAAGCGCGCCGCATGGGGCGGCACCGTAATTCAAAAATGTTAGAGTATCGTCCCATTTCTGCTAAAAAGGGTATTTTCGTCCGGTGTTTTTTGAGGGATGGCTTAAATACATAGGAAAATACCATTTTCGGCACTTTTGACAGATTTTCGACCTAAGGAGGCCAAGGAGGCTAAGGAGGAGTTGCAAGAACACAAACACAAGGATTTCATCATTCCTTCCTCACTCAAGATCCGGGTTTGGATTGAATCTATATTTTCCTACTTTAATTACAATTGTGAAGAACTTCTCCATGTCTATGGAGTAGATTATTTTGGGTTTTGATGGATTTGGTGTATTGATGATTGTTTGTGGATTATAACTTTATTTTTATGTAGTTGAATCATTTTTGGAAGATTTAATTGTTGCATCTATATTCACTTGTTCTTGTAATCGAAAGAGGCATAACTTGTGATATCTTTGCATTATATTGTTGGTTGAGTTCATAGGTTCTTCTAAGTAAGCGAAAGTGGCTAGTTGAATCATTGATTAAACCTAGTTAGGATAATAATCAAAAGAGGTTTTTCTAAAGACCGATCCACTATGAATTCTTGCATATCTTCACAATGCTTAAATTGGTTCATATTGAGAGGTTGAGACTTAATCGAGAGAGGAGTTTCTACTAAATAATTGTACTGATAATAAAGTGAATTCGAGAGACTCACTTTAACATTAGAAGTGAATTATCTAGAGTTAAATCCCAGACAATTATCTTGCACCTATCTTATCAAAAATCCATTTTCTCCCATTGATATCTACCTTTGCTTAGGCCTTGCTTTCATTTTCATTAGTCAATTAGCTCTAGATTCTTAATTAATTTTAGTATTAACTGCATAAATATAAATTGTTGATCACTATGTATAGCGATCTAGCTACAAACTACGATAATACTGTTTAACTCCAATCCCTGTGGATACGATATTATACTATATTATCTTTGACTAGCGAGCACAACTTAAGTGTGTGTTTTGTGCTCGTCACGGCCCTCAGCCAAGAAGCCTCCCAAATAAATACACAATTTCAAGAAGCCAAGGCTAAATGGTCTGACATCCAAAATGCTATACTAGCTTCTACCGAGCGCGAGGCTGCCTCTACTAAGAAATTGAATAATTTAGAGGCAGCCTAGAACTCCAAAGCTGAAGCGGCTGCTACTGCTGAGGAGAAGCTAGCCTAGATGGAGGAGAAGTATAAGAAGGTCATGAAACACAATAAGGTTCATATATCCACTCTCCTTGACCTTGATCTCACCCTTACGGCCATAAGGTCTGAGCGGAATAGCCTTTCGATCGAGGTTGGTTGGCTCAAATCAGAGCTCCAACACTAAGCGGATTCCCTCACTGTTGAGAAATCATATTCTATTTATATCATAAGGAGAAAAACCTTAGAAGAGGCCAAAGCGGGCACCATTGATTTTGATGCCGAGATCAACAAGGCCCAATAGCTGGAGTCTACTGCCCGAAGGTGCCTCCCAACTCGACCCGATGCAACTGACTCTTTTGGCTTCGGTTCCGAGTTATTGGGAACCGTGGAAGTCAAGTTGTCGTATTCTCATATCATTCCTCCCCCAGTGTTCGAATGCGAAGAATGTGAATTGGAATACTAGAAGTCTTGCTCCTTTGAAGATTCTACTAGTGAATGATTGGATAATCTTTGGTCTGATAGCAAGTTTCATTTTACGTTAGGGACTTTGCTACTGAGCCAAAGATTATCTAACCACCCCCAGTGACTTGTGGTGAAGGGGCACTCGTGAACGGTTAGATAACTTTTGGTCCGATAGCAAGCTTTGTTTCCCGTTAGGAACTTTGTTATCGAGCCAAAGACTATCTAACCATCCCGTAGTGGTTTGTCGTTTCCATGCCTTGTTGTTTAAAGGTCTTATTTCTGCTTATGGTTTTTCCTTCGTAGTATGCTTTCTGTTGCTGCCTCGTTAAAAACCTTGCCTGAAAAATCTAACTGGGACAAAAACTGGACGAAGGAAAAAAGAGTGCAGTACATACTTTCAGTATAAGCGGTGCTCATCAACAGTAGTACATTTTGAGGTGTGCCACATTCCAGTTTCTTGGAATTTTAACTCCGTCTTGATTTTCCAGTTCATATGATCCTTTCCCGGTGACAGCTGAAACCCGGTAGGGGCCTTCCCACATCGGACCCAGCTTCCCTGTGTTGAGCTCTCGGGTGTTTTGAGTCACTTTTCTTAAAACCAAGTCTCCCACTTTGAAATAACGGAGATTGGTTCTTCGATTATAGTATCTTTCCATTCTTTGTTTCTGGGCCACCATCCTTATACGCACAAAGTCCGTGCGTTCGTCAAGCATCTCCAATTTAACCAGCAATGCTTCATTGGTTACTTCTTCGTCCGCCCGGAAGTATCTCATGGTAGGTTCCCCACTTCTGCCCGTATCAGGGTTTCTGCTCCGTATGCGAGAGAGAAAGGTGTCTCTCCCGTGCTTGACTTGACCGTCGTTCGGTATGCCCATAGCACTCCCGGTAGCTCTTCGGGCTATTTTTCTTTGGCTGCTTCCAGTCTCTTTTTGTTATTTTGAATAATCACCTTTTCGATTCCGCTTAGCCATTTGCGCTCGGGTTGTATAACGAAGATGTGTTTCTTTTGATTTTTAATTCTCCAAGGAATTTTGTGACCTTTGCGCCTATGAATTGTGGCCCGTTGTCGTAGGCTATTTCCTTTGGTAATCCGAACCTGTAAATTATATTCTCCTAGAGGAAATCGACCACTTCGCGTTCGCCGATTTTTTGGTAAGGACCTGCTTTAACCCACTTAAAGAAGTAATCAGTTAAAATAAAAAGTAAGATAATCTTACCTTACCGGGAGCTGGCGATAGCAGACACACTATGTCCATCTCCTATTTCACGAATGGACAAGGCGAAAATACCGAATGCAATAGTTTTGCCGGTTGAAGCACCAACGGTGCGTGGCATTGACACTTGTCGCATTTCTAAACAAATGCCTTAGCGTCTTGTTCCATCCGGGTCCAGTAGTATCCTGCCCTAATTAACTTTAATACTAACGACTCCGCACCCGATTGATTTCTACAGATTCCTTCGTGAACTTCTCTCATGACGTAATTAGCCTCGGAGGCTCCTAAACATTGAGCCAATGGGCTTTGGAAAGACTTTCTATACAATTGGCCTCCCCGAAAGCTATAACGAGCTGCTTTGGTGTAGAGTGCCCGAGATGCCTTGGGATCTTTAGGTAGTTTGCCATGCTCAAGATAGTCGATGATCTCATTTCTCCAGTCCCAGACCAAATTGGTCGGATTTACTTTATAATAACCGTCCACATCCAATACTGAATGCATGAGTTGTACGGCCGTACCTGAGCTTGATCCCTTCATTTCCATGGACGAGCCCAGTTTGGCCAGTGCGTCTTCTTCTCTCGGGATATGGGTGATTGACCATTCCATGAACCGTGCGAGCAAAGTCTGGACTTTCACTATATATTGTTGCATGCGTTCCTCTATGGTGTCGAATATCCCGTATACCTGATTTACTACCAGTTGAGAATCACATTTGATTTCAATGACCTTAGAGTTTAGTCCCCGGGCCAGTTCAAGTCCTGCAATCAAAGCCTATACTCGGCTTCATTGTTAGTCAAGGGAACAGTTCTTATGGCCTACCTCAGGGTTTCTCCCGAGGGCATAATTAGTACTACCCCAAGCTCAAAACCTTTTATGTTGGAAGCTCCATTCATGAACAAGGTCCAGACTCCTGATGTCGTTTTCGACACCATCACCGCTTCTTTGGTGGCCAAAGGCAGCAATTCGGGACTAAAATCGGTCACGAAGTCCGCCAAAACCTGCGGTTTGATCGCATTCCTGATTTATACTCTATGTCAAATGCACTCATTTTTACTACCCATTTGGCTAGTTGACCTGACAATTCAGGCTTGTGAAGGATATTCCGCAGAGAAAAGGTGGTCACCACAACTATCGGGTGGCATTAAAAATAAGGCCTAAGCTTTCGAGCGGCGACTACGAGAGCTAAGGCCAATTTTTTAAGGTGTGGGTAGCGAGTTTCTACTCCCATTTAAATTTTACTAACATAATAGATAGGAGATTGCGTACCTTCGTCTTCGCGGACAAAAACGGCACTTACCGCTACCTCCAAGATCGATAAGTAAATTAGCAATTGTTCGCCTTCCTCCAGTTTCGATAGTAACAGAGGGCTTGATAAATACCTTTTAAAATATTTCAAGGTCTGATGGCATTCAAAGTTGTTCTTTGATAAATTCCGGAGTCCATTCAAAGTTGTTCTTCTTTTTCAGAAGCGAGAAGAAGTGATGGCATTTTTTTGAAGATCGGAAAATGATCCGCTTAAAGCGGCCAGTCTTCCAGTTAACCTCTGAACTTCTTTCACATTTGATTGCAGGTCGGGAATGTCCTCGATGGCTTTAATTTTATCGGGATTAACTTCGATCCCCCTTTGTGACACCAGGAAACCCAAGAACTTACCAGAGATGACTCTAAAATGCACATTTTTCAGAGTTAAGTTTCATGTTGTGCTTCCTTAGGATGTCAAAGGTTACTTGCAGGTGCTTCAGATGATCACCTGCATTCAAATACTTAACCAACATGTCATCTATGTAAACTTCCATTGTTTTCCCTATTTTCTTTTCGAACATTTTGTTCACAAGCCTCTGGTAAGTGGCTCCGGCGTTCTTGAGCCCGAAAGGCATCACATTGTAGCAATATGTGCCAAAGTTCGTTATGAACGAAGTCTTTTCCTGATCCTCCATGTTCATTTTGATTTGGTTGTAATCGGAATAAGCATCAAGGAAACTCATCAACTCGTGCCAGGTCGTTGCATCAATCATTTGATCAATGTTTGGCAATGGGAACGAGTCTTTTGGGCACACCTTATTCAGATCCTTATAATCTACGCACATGCGAAATTTATTATTCTTTTTTGGAACTACCACTACGTTAGCTAGCCAATCGGGATATTTTACCTCCCGGATTGAACCGATATCAAGCAAATGAGTTACCTCGTCTTTGACAAACATGTTTTTAACCTCGACAATAGGGCCTTTCTTCTGCCTTACAGGAGGGACGTTGGGATCCAAGCTTAATTTATGCATGGCCATCTCTAGCGGAATACCTGTCATATTCGCATGCGACTACGTAAAACAATCAACATTAAATTTAAGAAATGATATAAATTCTGACCTGAGCTCGGGGTTTAATCTTGTCCCCAAGTGGAACTTCCACTCTAAGAACTTCTCGAACAATGCGACGCTATGGATTTGGTTGCATCCGTTTCTTCTAGTACCTGGAAATACCTTGTACCTAATAGAATTCCAATGGCTCCTACCCTTTGTCGACTTTGTTTGGCTCGGTAGCAGGCGTCAGTTCCTGTAATTGATATGCCACATGTTCCTTCCCTTTACTACTGGAAATCGAGATCGCGTTCATCTCCCTTACCGCTGGTTGATCTCCTCTTATTTGTTTAATTCCCTCTGAAGTTGGGAATTTCAAAAGTTGATGGTATTTTGATGGCACGACCTTCATCTCGTGTAGCCATGGCCTTCCAAGTATAATATTTTAGCCCATGTCGCCGTCTACTACCTCAAACAGGGTCGTCTTCATGACCCCTTCGGCGTTTGTTGGCAGCAGGATCTCCCATCGGGTTGTCACACTGCTAAGTTGAACCTGGCGAGGAGCTTTATGGCTAGAATGATTCAGTTAGCTTGGCTTATTACAGCACTCTCCATTGGATAATATTGGTTGAACTTCCTAGGTTCACCAAAACACGTTTAATTTTAAAATCTAAAACATTAAGAGAAATTACCAGGGCATTATTGTGTAGTAGTGGGATTCCATCGGTTTCCTCCTCCGTGAAGGTAATATCGTCCTTGGCAACTTCTCGGAGTCTTTTGCTATGGGTCACCGATACCTTTGTCTTTTTTACTGCTGAAAAGGTTACACCATTTATCTCGTTCTATCCGAAAATCATGTTGATCGTTAGATGAGGAGGATTTTCTCTTGTCTTCGAGCGTTTTGCATTATCCCGGTTGCGATCGTAGTATTTTTAGCCCGGTCGATTAAGAACTCTCTGAGATGACTATTTTTCAGCAATGTTGCCACCTCCTCATGTAGATGTCGGCAGTCCCCAGTCTGATGGACGTTAGTCCCATAATACTCACACCATAAATAAGCATCCCTCTGATTGGGATCGGATTCATCAACCTCAGGAACCTTGCTTCCTTAATGTTCCTCATCACCGAAACTAGTTCCACAACACTGACATTGCAATTATACTCAGACAATCTGGGGTAGGTGGTATCCCGGAAGCCTGATATCTCTTTATCGTGCAACGATCTATTATTCTGGCCGCGGTCAACTCTCTTATCGATAGCGGACCGGACCTGTCCGCCGATCGAAAACTTCTGCGTCATCCTTCGGCCCTTTCGTAGGGAAAAAATCGGCCTTTAGGAGACCGTCGATCTATGCCAAAATCATCCTTCAACTTTTCCTTATTCTTCTCTCGACCCCGACCCTTGGTTGATGCCGGGAAACCCAGTTGGTCATCCTCTATTCTTATCTTTGATTCATAGCGGTTGTGGACATCTGCCCATGTTGTTGTCTGGAACTTGAGCAAACTTTCTTTCAATTTCTGGGAAACGTCAAAGCTTTCCAGGTTCAGCCCCTTAATAAATGCCTCAGCCGCCCATTTATCTGGCACGGTCGGTAGCAGCATCCTTTCCTTCTGAAATCTGGTCACGAACTCTCGCAGCAATTCTGAATATATCGGCCTTTCGGTCCTGCACCTTCCTATCCCCAGCATGGGCCTTGATAAATGAATCTGCGAACATCTCAAAGGAATATATTGAGTGCTCGGGTAGAAATGAATACCATGTCAGGGCCCCCTTCGTGAGGGTCTCCCCGAACTTCGTCAAGAAGACTGACTCAATTTCGGGCAGAGCTAAATCGTTTCCTTTCATTGCGATGTGCTCTTGAGGATCCGAAGTCCCATCATATTTTGGCACGTCTGGCAATTTAAACCGCTTCGAGATTAACTCTAGTGTCGCGATCGATTTGAACGACAACTAGGTATATTTCTTTGAGCCAGTTCCTTTCAACACTGGTGGCGTGCCCTAGATTTGGTTCACCCGGCGTTTACTTCCCTCATAAACCGCATGCGTTCGGTTTTAAAGGGATCATTCCCATTATTGTGACCAGATCCGCTGATTTCCCTCCGGCCCCATCGAAGCCGACCTCACCTATAGGAGTGTTGTTGTCAACCCTTTGTGCTGTTTCGTTTGCGGGAGCACCGGGAGGAACTGGACCTCTTCCATTCGCATTGTTGGATGCACCCGACAGCGCTCGCCCCAACTCCATCATAGCCTGATCTTGTCGCGAGAGATGGCCCATAATAGCCTTTTATTTGTTCCCTCAGGATTTTCACCGTTTCCACAACGTGCTCGTCTTCAGCATCATCAGGAGTTGCCTCCCGAATATGTCGTGGATATTGCCCGTCATGGACCGGCGTGGCTACATCCTCCTCATTGAGGGTATCACTGATCGAATCTTTGTGTGGGTTTCCTTGGGCCTTAACATTGTGTGCGATGTTGACATCGTTATCTGCTATTTTTTATGATTTTTCACTAAGAAATAAAGAATTAAACAGATTAGTAATATAGGCAAGGATCAACTCAATTATGTAACTGTCTAAGCCCCACGGGGTGCCAAATTGTTTACCCGTAAAACAGTACAGTTGAATTTGTAACGTGGTTTATAGACAAGTGAATCGATTTGAACTCAAAATGATAAATAAGTTAAATAAAATGCATGACTTAGCATTGAAATCGAGATAAGGCAGCAAATAGCTTGGTTCCGGAAATAAAGCTTCTGAACACAGTAATAAGAATATCAATAGACAGGAAATAAAGTATTATTGAGCTTAGAATAATGTGTAGCATAAGTTTGTTAGAAAATTCGTGCCCTACAATGCTTGTTGAAGTCACTATTTATAGTTGTACCTAGGGAAGAAGGTCCTAAGATCAAGCCCCTCTTAAATGACAATTACATGGGCCATTGATGAATGTGTAACGGTAGGCTATTAATGCCAAAATTCTCTATAACGGATTGTGTATCTAATACTGAAGAATATTCTTCATTGAATGTCATTGGGTGGCAAACATTCGTTTTTCTTCATTAACGATATTCTCTTCGGAGTCTACCCGGTGCCAACCAAAGCTGGTGTCCCCGGTCTTGTTTTTCACTCGCCTCGCTTTTCGTCTGTCTTCGGTTCCACGTGTCGCTCTATTATTCGAGTATTTAATACGAATCGATTTTACCCTATACAGTTTATTTGTTATTTTTAGTTTATTCGGGCCAACCTAATAAGTATGTTTTATTTGCAAATATGAAAATTACATCTTTATTTTAACAATACAAGTAAAATTAGTATTTTCACTAAGGAATTACATCTTTTTCTGAATATTAAAAATAAATTTCACAAGTAAGATAACATCTTCAATAAGGGAATTACATCAATTAGAACAAGAAAATTTCAAAAACAATCTTGATCAATATATAAATTATACCCTATAAGTATAGAATTAAACAAACTACAAGTTTTCAAAAACAAAATCATAAATCTCATTGTTTTTAAGCAATGCTTACGAAATTTTCACCATAATTTAATAGTGAAAAGATTTAAATTATATTTAATAACCATAGAATATCACAAATTTTTATGATATAACAAAAAAAAGATGAAAATTAAATCTTATCTCAATGCAAAATTCCCATTAAGACAAAGTTTTCGGATTTGAGAGAAGAATACTCATAGATTTGAGATTAAGATGAATGCTTATTTTATCATATTTAAAAATTTAGAGTCTTTTTTTGAATGTTTTCTAGAGACCATATAAAAAATAATAGAATAGAGACAAAAAAAATATAAAAAAATAATAAAACGATAAATAAAAAACTGGGAGATAGCCGAAAGAGAAATGACTAGGACAAAAAGAAATAAAAACCACCAAAAAAAAGGAAATTGGAGAAGGTTCCAGATAAATTCTAACTTGAATTTTACGCACGAGAAAAGTTTTCAAAAGGTCTACCAGCCATTACACCTCTATCTAGTTATGACTGCGGATGGCAGGATCAAATATTTAACCAAGTTTAAGAAAATGTCAACATGGGTATATAATAATTTTATCATCTTAGCGGGTGCTATGCCACCCATCCTAAATGTCACGGCCCAATTTCACTTATAGGTCGTAATGGCACCCAACACTACGGCTAGGCAAGCCAACTTAATAAATTAAGCATCCATTGAAAAAATTTAAAACCAAGAAAAATAATAAAATCCAAATTCTACCAATGTGTGTGCCAAGACTTGGTATCACAAGTGTATGAGCATCTAGTAGATTATACAAAACCTCAAATAGTGTCTGAAATAAAATAGACAGAATGAAAAATACAAGGAGAGATACTAGTAGCTGCAGAACGGCTCAGAAAGGCAGCTCATCACTATGCACCTGGATAGCGTGGGTGTAAGACGATAGGTTCCCCCACTAGTACTTGCCTCAGGTCCTGCACAAAAAGTGCAGCAAGTGTAGTATGAGTACATAAACAACGTGTACCCAGTAAGTATCAAGCTTAATCTCGAAGTGGTAGAGACGAGATGGCCGACTTTGACACTCACTATGGGTCAATAATAATAATGAAAATACAACTAGGATATTAAAATCAGCATGATTTACAAAATTAACAATAATTTATTTAATCAGCAAAAATAATCAAATTCCTTCAAATGCAAAAATCCTCAGTATATTAATTAAATTCCTTCAATTCAAATAATATCTTTATCAATTAAATATCATTTATAGGAATAATAATTAATTCTTTAACAAGAAAAAATAATAATTCATTAAATTCCAAGGATTTTTCAATTTATCAATTAGCTTCGCAAGTTGAAATAACTATTAAAGTATCGTGTAATTATTATTATTAAGCACGATTTCTGTCGAGGACGTACGGCCCGATCCAGAGTGTCGTGTACACTGCCGAGAAACGTGCGGCACGATCCATAAATGCATTTATCCTGCTGAGGTGTTCGGCCCGCTCCACTGAAAAGGAGGACATTTTTCTTATGTATCTCCGGAATAAGATTAAATTTGTTATAAGATAAATTGAGGAGGAAGAACAAATTTCTCTTAACAATTACTTAATTTAAACAGCAAATCAAGTATATGAAATTTCCATCCTTTAATATTTTTAGCTAACAATTCATAATATATATATATATATATATATATATATATATGAATCCGGCAAAAGTTACGAAATATGAACATCCATTCAACCACAAGTCTACCCATACCAAAATCACTAAATTTCGATAACAATTCGGCCCTCAAATCCTCAAATCTATCCAAAAGGGTTTTCAAACTTTTCCAACTCAATTCACCAATTAAATGATAAAAATAGTGACGGATTCGGTTAATATAACCAATATTGAGTTAAGAACATTTACCCCATTATTTTCTTTGAAAATCTACCAAACATCGCCTAAATTCGAGCTCCAAATCGTTAAAAATGGAAAATGGAACGAAGTCCCATTTTCAGAACTTAAACTCTCTACCCAGTTATTCCTTCTACGCGATCGCGAACTTCCTCACGCGATCGCGTAGCATAAATTTTTTGCCTAAACATTAACCCTACACAATCGCGGAAAATCCCACATGATCGCGAATCACAGTCTCCGCAAGCCTACGCGATCGCGAGCCTCCTCATGCGATCGCGAAGCATTAAGCGCGTGGTCCGCTTCTGTTTCGTTTCCTCTTCGCAAACGCGGCCTTAACCATGTGTTCTCATAGCACAGCTGAATCCAACCTACGCGATCGCGGACTTGCACACGCGATCGCATAGAACAAATTCTCAGCTGCCAAATTAAGCCTACGCGATCGCAACCACATTCACCCGATCGCGTAGAAAAAATCCACCTCTTCCCGAATTACTCTACGCGATCGCGTATAAGGAATTCAGAAGAAGATGCCAGCAGCTATCAGCAGTGTTTCAAAGGCCAAAAATGATCCGTTAGTCGTCTGAAATTCACTCGAGCCCCTCGGGACCTCAACCAATTATACCAACAAGTTCCAAAACATCATACGAACTTAGTCGAACCCTCAAATTACATCAAACAACGCTAAAATCATGAATCATCCCTCAATTCAAGCTTAATGAAACTTAAGATTTTCAACTTCTACATTAAGTGCCGAGACTTATCAATTCAAGTTCGATTGACCTCAAATTTTTCACACAAGTCATAAATGACATAACGGAGCTATAAAAATTTTCGGAACTGGATTTTGACTCCGATATCAAAAAGTCAACTCCCCGGTCAAACTTCCAAACTTAAATTCTTATTTTATCCATTTCAAGCCTAATTTAACTACGGAGTTCCAAATAAAATTTTGAACATGCTCCTAAGTCCAAAATCACCATACAGAGCTATTGGAACTGTCAAATCCCAATTCCGGGGTCGTTTTCTCAAAATGTTGACCAAAGTCAAACTTGCCCTTTTAAGGCTAACTTAAGGAACCAAGTGTTCCGATTTCAACCCAACGCTTCCAAATCCCGAACCAATCATCCCCGCAAGTTAATAATCATTAAAAGCACATACGTGAAGTTTTATTTTAGGGAATGAGGTTCTAAAAGTTAAAATGACCGGTTAGGTCATTACATTCTCCACCTCTTAAACAAACGTTCGTACTCGAACGGGTTTAGAATTGTACATGGAGTGCTGAATAAGTGTGGATATCTACTCCGCATGTCTTCCTCGGCCTCCCAAGTCGCTTCCTCGACGGGGTTGGCCCCTCCACTGGACTTTTACTGCAGAAATCCTCTTGGACCTCAACTGGCGAACTTGTTTATCAACAATGGCAAATGGCTCTTCTTCATAACCCAAACTCTTATCTAGTTGAACTGTGCTGAAGTCCAACACATGTGATAGGTCAGCATGAAACTTCCGTAGCATAGATACATGAAAAACCGGATGAACTCCCGATAGACTGAGAGGCAATGCAAGCTCATAAGCAACCTCTCCAACTCGTCTCAACACCTCAAATGGGCCTATAAACCTCGGGCTCAACTTGCCTTTTTCCCGAATCTCATAATTCCCTTCATCGGCAAAACCTTCAAGAGAACTTTTTCACCTACCATAAAGGATAAATCACGCGCTTTCTGATCCACATAACTCTTCTGTCGGGACTGTGCTGTACGAAGTCGCTCCTGAATCAACTTCACCTTTTTCAAAGCATCCTTTACCAAATCAGTACCATATAACTTAGCCTCACCGGGATCAAACCATCCGATAGGTGACGGCATCGACGGCCATATAAAGCCTCAAATGGAGCCATCTCGATGCTGGATTGGTAACTGTTATTATAAGCAAACTCGGCCAAAGGCAGGAAACTATCCCACTAACCCCCAAAGTCAATCACACATGCCCTGAGCATATCCTCCAAAATCTGAACTATCCGCTCTGACTGCCCATCAGTCTGCGGATGAAAGGCTGTGCTGAGCTCTACACGGGTCCCTAATTCACTCTAAACTGCTCTCTAGAAATGTGAACTAAACTGAGGGCCTCTATCTGATATGATAGAAATTGGCACACCGTGCAACCGAACTATCTCCTGAATATAAATCTGGGCCAACCTCTTTGAAGTACACGTAGTCAAAACAGGAATAAAGTGTGCCGACTTGGTTAACCTATCGACAATGACCCAAACTGCATCAAACTTCTGCAAGGTCCGTGGCAACCCAACTACAAAGTCCATGGTAATGCGTTCCCATTTCCATTCTGGTATAGTCAGCTGCTGAAGTAGGCCACCTGGCCTCTGGTGCTCATATTTAACTTGCTGGCAATTTAGACACCTAGCTACATACTCAACTATGTCCTTTTTCATTCGTCGCCACCAATAATGTACCTCAAATCACGATACATCTTCGTAGCACCTGGATGAATAGAATACCGAGAACTGTGTGCCTCCTCTAGGATCTTTTTCCTCAGTCCATCCACATTAGGAACACATAGACGATCCTGGAGTCGCAGAACACCATCCGCTCCAATAGTAACTTCCTTGGCACCACCCCGTAGTATCGTTTCTCGAAGAACCATTAAATGTGGATCATCATACTGGCGAGCCTTGATCTGCTCAAATAGTGAAGATTGAGCTATAACACATGCAAGAATTTGGCTGGGCTCCGAAATGTCCAACCTCACAAGTAGGTTAGCCAAGGATTGAATATCCAAAGCTAATGGCCACTCCTCTGCTGTAATGAAAGCCAAACTACCCATACTCTCCACCTTCCTACTCAAGGCATCTGCGACCATATTTGCTTTGCCCGGATGATATAGGATAGTAATATCATAATCTTTTAGTAACTCCAGCCATCTGCGCTGCCTCAAATTTAGGTCCCTCTGCTTGAACATATGCTGCAAACTGTGATGATTTGTATAAACTTCACAAGACACCCCATAAATATAATGCCTCCAAATCTTAAGAGCATGAACAATCACAGCCAACTCCAAATCATGTACCGGATAATTCTTTTCATGGGGCTTCAGCTGACGTGAAGCATATGCAATAACTTGCCCTTCCTGTATCAATACATAACCCAAACCAACGCGTGAAGCATCGCAATACACTGTATACATTCCCGTACCGGAAGGTAACACTAACACTGGTGATGTAGTCAATACTGTCTTGAGCTTCTGAAAGCTTGCCTCACACTCATCGGACCATCGGAACTGAACACCCTTTTGGGTTAATTTGGTCAAAGGTGCTGCAATAGATGAAAAATCTTCCACAAACCGACGATAATAACCTGCTAAACCCAGAAAAATCCTGATCTCAGTCGCCGAAGTGGGACGATGCCAATTCTGAACTGCCTCAATCTTTTTGGGATCAACCTTAATACCCTCGCTCGATATAATATGTCCCAAAAATGCTACAGACTCTAGCCAAAACTCACATTTAGAGAACTTAGCATATAGCTTTTGTTCCCGCAATATTTGAAGCACTACTCTCGTATGCTGCTCATGTTCCTCCTTACTGCGTGAGTAGATCAAAATATCATAAACGAAGACAATGACAAATGAATCAATATACGACCTGAATACCTTGTTCATCAAATCCATAAACGCTATCGTGGCATTAGTTAAACCAAAAGACATTACCAGAAACTCATAATGACCGTATCTAGTACAGAAAGCAGTTTTCGGAACATCCGAATCTCGAATCTTCAACTGATGATACCCCGACCTCAAGTCGATCTTAGAGAATACCCTAGCACCCTGCAACTGGTCAAATAGGTCATCAATATGCGACAACGGGTACTTGTTCTTAATAGTAACTTTGTTCAATTGGAGATAATCAATACACATTCGCATTGTGCCATCTTTCTTCTTCACAAATAATACCGGTGCACCCCAAGGCGATACACTCGGTCTGACGAACCCTTTGGCTAGTAACTCTTCAAGCTGTTCTTTTAACTCTTTTAATTCTTTCAGAGCCATGCGATATGGTGGAATAGATATAGGCTGAGTATCTAGAGCCAAGTCAATACAGAAATCAATATCCCGATCAGGTGGCATACTTGGAAGATCTGAAGGAAAAACATCGTAGAACTCCCGAACTACTGGAACTGAATCAATAACCGGAGTCTCTGCAGTAGTATCCCGAACATATGCTAGATAAGCCAAACAACCCTTCTCAACCATGTGTTGAGCCTTTATAAAAGAAATAACCCGATTAAATGAACTAACCGACGAACCCTTCCACTCCAGCCTAGGCAAAGATGGAATAGCCAAGGTAACAGTTTTGGCATGATAATATAGAATATCATGATATGGAGATAAGCTGTCTATACCCAGAATAATTTCAAAATCGGTCATCTCGAGCAATAAGAGATCTGCTCTAGTTTTATAACCACAGAATGTAATAATACATGACCGGTAGATCCGGTTCACAATAATAGAATCGCCTACAGGAGAGGACACATAAATATGAGTACTCAAGGACTCACGAGAAACACCCAAGAATGGAGCAAATAGAGATGACACATATGAATACGTGGATCCTGGATCAAATAATACCGAGGCATCTTTGCCGCAAACAAAATAATACCTGTAATCACAACATCTGAGGCCTCTGCATCTGGTCTAGCTGAAAAAGCATAGAACCAAGATGGAGCACCAATTGGTTGGCCTCCGCCTGGCTGACCTCCACCTCTAGGACGACCCCTACCCACCTGTCCTCCACCTCTCGATGGTCGGACTACTGGTGGAGCAACTGGTCCGGTAAGCATAGGCTGCTGACCCTGCTGTACTGGTCTACCCCGAAGCCTGGGAAAAACCTCCGCATGTGATTGGGATCCCCGCACTCGTAACAACTCTTCGGTGCGATGGGCTGCTGACTAAGTGTTTGGCCCTGGGGAACTGAATACCCACTGGGAGGACCCTAAATAGCTGGTGGGCGGTAGGAACTTTCTGGTATAGCACTGAGATAAGGTCGCACTAGAGCACCTCAAGGAGGTAGTGGTGGTGGCAATGGGGGTCTGCTGGACTGGCCCCTCACGAACTGACCTCTGCCCCTAGACGGAGCACCTCTAAACTTTCCAGAGTACCTGAACTGCATATTTCTCATAATCTGCTCTCGGCTCCGCTGACGCACACCCTCAATCCTCCAGGCTATCTCCATAACTAGCTCATAAAAAGTACCCATCTCAACCTCTCGAGCCATAGTGGCCTGAATGCCAGTATGTAAATCGGCTATAAACCTCCGCACTCTCTCCTCCTCAGTAGGTAGTATCATAAGTGCATGGCGAGATAATTCAGAAAACCTCGACTCATAATCGGTCAGTGACATCTGACCCTGCTGGAGCTGCTCAAACTGAAACCTCAACTCTTCCCTCTGGGAGGGTGGAATATACCTGTCCAGGAAGATACGGGTGAACCTGTCCCAAGTCATGGGGGGAGAATCTGCTGGTCTGCTGAGAACATAAGACTGCCACCATCTACGGGCTCTGCCCTTTAGCTGAAAAGTAGCAAAGTCTACCCTATGAGACTCTAATATCCTTATGTTACGTAGTCTGTCCCTGCAACGATCAATGAAGTCCTATGGATCCTCATGTCGCTCACCTCCAAAGACAAGAGGATGTAGTCTAGTCCATCTGTCCAATAGCTTTTGAGGATCAGCGACTACAGCTGGCCTGGGCTCAGGTGTAGCTGCTGCCATTGGCTGGGCTACACCCACAGGTAGTGCACCCTGGGTCTGATATACAGCAACTGCCTGTCTATGAGCATGCGCGGTAGGGGTCTGTGCTCCCCCGCTCGCCTAAGATGTGGCTGGGTCTGCCGGAAATAAACCGACCTGAGTCATATTATCCATGAACCGTAGCATAAGACCCATGACATCTTGAAATTTCGGTGCAGATGTGAAATCCACCAGAGCTGGCTCTGCCACAGGCACCTCACCCTGCTCATCAATAATGGGATTCTCTATTGGACCCACTGGCGGCATAACTGGAACAGTCCTGGGACCGCCTCGCCCTCTACTACGGGCTGGAGCCCTCCCTCTGCCTCGGCCTCTGCCTCGACCTCTAGTAACTGGGGAGTAGCTCTTCCCTGGTCTGGAACCTCATTCGAGCACGTTCTCACCATATGTGAGAGAATAAGAGAAGGATATTTAGTACTACATTAATTGCACGATGGAATATGAAGAAATGTATTTTTCCTAATACCTTATAGCCTCTCGAAGATAAGTACAGACGTCTCCGCACTGATCCGCAAGACTCTATTAGGCTGCACATAACTTGTGAGACCTACATGAATCTAGTGCTCTGATACCATGTTGTCATGACCCAATTTTACCTATAGGTCGTAATGGCACCCAACACTACGGCTAGGCAAGCCAACTTAATAAATTAAGCATTCATTGACAAAATTTAAAACCAAGAGAAATAATAAAATCCAAATTCTACCAATGTGTGTGCCAAGACCTGGTGTCACAAGTGTATGAGCATCTAGTAGATTATACAAAACCTCAAATACTGTCTGAAATAAAATAGACAGAATGAAAAATACAAGGAGAGATACTAGTAGCTGCAGAACGGCTCAAAAAGGCAGCTCACCACTATGCCCCTGGATAGCGTAGGTGTAAGACGATAGGTCCCCCACTAGTACTTGCCTCAGGTCCTGCACAAAAAGTGCATCAAGTGTAGTATGAGTACGTAAACAACGTGTACCCAATAAGTATAAAGTTTAATCTCGAAGTGGTAGAGACGAGATGGCCAACTTTGACACTCACATGAGTCAATAATAATAATGGAAATACAACTAGGATATTTAAATCAACATGATTTACAGAATTAACAATAATTTATTTAATCAGCGAAAATAATCATCCTTCAAATGCAACAATCCTCAGTATATTAATTAAATTCCAAGAATTTTTCAATTTATCAATTAGCTTCGCAAGTTGAAACAACTATTAAAGTATCGTGTAATTATTATTATTAAGCATGATTTCTGCCGAGGACGTACGACCCGATCCAAAGTGTCATGTACACTGCCGAGGGACGTGCGGCACGATCTATAGATGCATCTATCCTGCCGAGACGTTCGGCCCATTCTACTGGAAAGGAGGACATTTTTCTTATGTACCTCCGGAATGATAGTATATTTGTTATAAGATAAATTCAGGAGGAAGAACAAATTTCTCTTAACAATTACTTAATTTAAATAGAAAATCAAGTATATGAAATTTCTATCCTTTAATATTTTTAGCTAACAATTCACAGTATATATATATATATATATATATATATATATATATATATATATATATATATATATATATATATTAATTAAACAAGGAATACAATTTACACAAGTAATTCATGCTTTGAGTCCTAAACTACCTGGACTTTAGCATTAATAGTAGCTACGTACGGACTCTCGTCACCTCGTGCGTACGTAGCCACCACAATTAGCAATAAGTATTTAATTTTAATCACCTATAAGGTAATTTTTCCATCACAAAATTAGACAAGAGACTTACCTCGTCTTGCTCCAATTTAATCCACTAGAAGGCCTTTTCTATGATTATCCAACTCTGTCTGGCTCGAATCTAGCCAAAATAATTCGATACAATCACTAAAAATTATAGGAATCAATTCTATAAGAAAATGCTACATTTTCAATAAAAATTCCGAAATTAATTAAAAATTCGTCCGTGGGACCCACATCTCGGAATCCAGCGAAAGTTACGAAATATGAACACCCATTCAACCACGAGTCTACCCATACCAAAATCACTAAATTCCGATAACAATTCAGCCCTCAAATCCTCAAATCTATCCAAGAGAGTTTTCAAACTTTTCCAACTCAATTCACCAATTAAATGATAAAAACAGTGACAGATTCGGGTAATATAACCAATATTTAATTAGGAACATTTACCCCGTTATTTTCTCTGAAAATCTCTCAAAAATCGCCTAAATCCGAGCTCTAAATCGTTAAAAATGAAAAATGGGACGAAGTCCCATTTTCAGAACTTAAACTCTCTGCCCAGTTATTCCATCTACGGACAAATTTTCTGCCCAAACATTAACCCTACGCGATCACGAAAAATCACACGCGATCGCGAAGCACAGTCTCCGCAAGCCTACGCGATCGCGAGCCTCCTCACGTGATCGTGAAGCATTAAGCGTGTGGTCCACTTCTGCTTCGTTTCCTCTTCGCGAACGCGGCCTTAGCCACGCGTTCACATAGCACAACTGAATCCAACCTACGCGATCGCGGACTTGCACACACGATCGCATAGAACAAATTCTCAGCTGCCAAATTAAGCCTACGCGATCGCAACCCCATTCACGCGATCGCAACCTCATTCACACGATCGCGTAGAACAAATCCACCTCTGCCCAAATTACTCTACGCGATCACGTATAAGGAATTCAGAAGAAGATGCCAGCAGCTATCAGCAATGTTCCAAAGGTCAAAACTGATCCGTTAGTTATCCGAAATTCACCCGAGCCCCTCGAGACCTCAACCAATTATACCAACAAGTCTCAAAACATTATACGAAATTAGTCGAACCCTCAAATCACACCAAAAAACGCTAAAACCACGAATTATCCCTCAATTCAAGTTTAATGAAACTTAAGATTTCCAACTTCTAAATTAAGTACCGAGACCTATCAATTCAAGTTCGATTGACTTCAAATTTTGCACACAAGTCATAAATGACATAACAGAGCTATAAAAATTTTTGGAACTGGATTCCGACTCCGATATCAAAAAGTCAACTCCCCGGTCAAACTTCCAAACCTAAATTCTTGTTTTAGCCATTTCAAACCTAATTTAACTACAGACTTCCAAATAAAATTTCGAACACGCTCCTAAATCCAAAATCACCATACAGAGCTATTGGAACTGTCAAATCCCGATTCCGGGGTCATTTTCTCAAAATATTGCCTTGCCCTTTTAAGGCTAACATAAGGAACCAAATATCCCGATTTCAACCCAAGCACTTCCAAATCCCGAACCAACCATCCCCGCAAGTCAATAATTATTAAAAGCACATACGAGAAGTTTTATTTTAGGGAATGAGGTTTTAAAAGTTAAAATGACCGATTGGTTCATTACACTAAAGGGGTGGATCCGCCCCTGAATAGGAGGAAGTGATTTCCTGCTATCCTATTTATAATTTTAATAGAAGAAAATTATAAGTCTAAAAAAATTCTTTTATTTATTTACAGATATTCTGTGTTATTATTTAACAGGAAATTGCAAGAAATAAAGTAGAGAAAGGATAATGGGTAACGGATACTCCATCTGTACAAATAATCCTCTCATTTTACCCATTGTGAAAATTAATTTCATTGATCTTTTTAGTAATGATAGAAAATGAATCTTGAGACTAACTCAATTTTAAAAGTTAGCCCATGAAATACGAATCAACTAAAATTATATAAGGAGTCAAATATTTAATCCCAAGAGTCGATGTGGGAAACTCAACAAGCATAATTTCAATGTGAATATAATATACAACAACAACAACCCAGTAAAATCCCTCTAATGGGATCTGGGGAGGGTAGTGTGTACGCAGACCTTACCCCTACCCCGAAGGAGTAGAGAGGCTATTTCCGAAAGACCCTCGGCTCAAAAAAAATAAAAAGACAAAAGGGCAAAAAGGAAGATAATATTAGTATCACAACAACAATCATAGGATAAATAGGAACACCATAAAATCCAGAAGAAAGACGCAAAGTAAAGGGAGACAATATTAGTAAATATTAGTATTATCACAACAGTCATAAGAAAAATAGGAACACCATGAAATCTAGAAGAAAGATGTAAAGCAAAAGCGATAGCTAGTAAATAGAACCTGCACTGAAAAATAAAATAGTAAGCCACAACATTCCCACTAGTTATCTTAGATAAAAATCCTACATGGCTAGTCCCACCATGTTACGAAGTAAGGCACGACTCAACTACCTCCTAACTTACAACCCTAATACTCGACCTCCACATCTTCCTATCAAGTGTCATGTCCTCGGAAATCTGGAGCCTCGCCATATCCTGCCTGATCACCTCTCCCCAATACTTCCTAGGCCGCCCTCTACCTCTTCTCGTGCCCTCCGTAACTAGCTGCTCACACCTCCGTACCGGAGCATCTGGGCTTCTCCTCTGAACATGTCCGAACCATCTAAGCCTCGCTTCCCGCATTTTGTCATCAATGGGAGCCACATGCACCTTCTCCCGAATATCATCATTCCTAATCTTATCTATCCTAGTGTGCCCGCACATCCACCGCAACATCCTCATTTCTGCTACTTTCATCTTCTGAATATGTGAATTCTTAACGGGCCAACACTCAGCCCCATACATCATGACCGGTCTAACCACCGCTTTATAAAACTTACCTTTGAGTATCGGTGGCACTCTCTTGTCACACAGGACTCCAGATGCTTACCTCCACTTCATCCATCCTACCCCAATACGGTGTGTGACATCCTCGTCGATCTCCACTCCCCCCTGGATAACCGAACCAAGATACTTGAAGCTGCCTCTACTCGGGATGACCTGCGTATCAAGCCTCACATCCATGCCCACTTCCCCTGGCTCAGTGCTGAACTTACATTCCAGGTATTCCGTCTTCGTCCTGCTCAGCTTGAAACCCTTAGACTCAAGAGCTTGTCTCCAAACCTCCAGCCTCTCGTTAACACCGGCTCGCGACTCATCAATCAGAACTACGTTGATGCCTGTTATATTTGATGCCTGTTACATTTAATGTGAATATAATATAATATAATATAATTATCCATTTGATGCCTGTTATAATTAGATATTTAAAAGCTAAACAAAAGATACCAAATGTTGGAAAATTTCAATCATAAAGTCGAAAATATTTAAAAATACTTCAAAATATATTGTTGAAAATTTAATCCAAGTAACAACAAAAATAGGTAAGCTGACACAATATTTAGGTGAAAAGATATATATTTCACTTGTTTTGTTATTGAAGGAGCTTTTTCTAATTACTTCATGTCAACTTCTTAATTCAATACTTTTATATATTTATATATATATGAAGCCTTGGTTGAGGAGAAACAAGTAAATTTAGCTGATAAACAGTGAATGTAATGAAAATAACTGGTCCCCAAATTAAGCAGCGTGCAGAAGTGGTAACTTCGTAGAGTACGTAGCTATCAGAGAATCCTGCCTACCACTTAGATATGTGTAAGCAAGATTGCGCATTCATATACTATACTAAGTAGTTGATAGTATTTCGCTCCAACTTTTCCAATTAACCTTTCGCTTTCCTCTATGACTATTTTTGCCGTTTAATTAATATGCTAGTTGGAGGCATGTGAATGAGGGAAAGGACTCCAATGACATCTTCTATTTCATCCTCCATATTCCTGCTGCCAAGTGCCAACACCGAGTTTGGGTTAGAATTTACTAATTGATTTGATATATGTCAGTTGTTGGATTAAACTGATCCAAAGATACTTTCAACACGTGATATGATATTGTTCACTTTGAATTTATCAAGTTTATATGATTTTTTTCCAAAAAGTCTTATACCGTTAAAAGTATATAACACCTTATAAATAGTTTCATTTTTTTTTATACTTTTCGTGTAAAACTTTGTTTACTGTGTTTACAAATCCAACAATATCGTAGGTTGTGATCTGACTAACTGATGATTTTTGACTCACTAAGACACATAATGTATTTGGCAATCTAACTAACTTGTTCACCAAATATACACTTTATAATTTCGAGTTTCGATCTCATCCTCCTTTCTATTAACTTGTCCGTCTCACTCTTCTAGTTCTGATAAAGAAAAGTCTTGCACATCAGCAAAAACGGCATGATCTCGTCTATAGTCTATACACAAATGAAATGCTGAAAAGAGGTCCCTACAGCCAGAGATTATATTGTCTCCTCCATTAAAAATACTCCAGCTAATAATTCCACATTTTTCTCTCTAACGCCTTACTTTTCACATCATTTTAGGTGGTTGTACTTGAAAGAGAATAACTCAAGAGTCAGAACAATTGGGGCACATGCATGTCTGATGAGGAGAGGGTAGTATAGACAGCATATATAAGAGTTTCCTTTGTTGATCGGACGCTTAGCGTTAATTGGTCCACTTGCACATATAGCTTTGATTTTTTCAGCTTTACCTTCAATGTTTTGGCTCTTTAAACTTCAAAGACATAAAAAAGAGAAATGTATATTTTTAATCATTTTAAAAAATAATAGACAATAAAAAATATTTTATATAACAAATATAATTAGTTTCAGCCTACGGTCAATTTTATATTTTGACTAAAAAAAAAAGTAGCTAATGCCTAATAGCCAAAAGCTAGAGATATTGCAAAAAGACCATCCGCCGCAGCGCAACAAAGGGATTGTTCAATGTTGTTTTCAGTTCTCAACTACTAATGCGGCCCACAATGGCCACGCGTTGAGGCCAGCTTCCCCGAGATCCCTTTTGTTGCTTTACAAAAATATAAATAACTAAATTGAGTATCCATTTTTGTACGCCTAGGGTTGGAAAGCTTAAGTTACTAGTCTGGTCCAACTCAGTTACTTTAATTTAATTTTGTATTTTTTTAAAATTTTTATTAATTATGTATAAATTATTAATTTAGAATTCAGTAACTCATATAATTTTTTTTTTTCGAAATTAATGTTTGGCCAAAAAAACCACTAAACCTGCAAAGACCAAGAAAATACCGTTTTGATTTTCTTAGTGCCTGTTTGGCCATAAAATTCACTTTTTTTCGAAATTAGTGTTTGGCCGTGAAATTTTCGATTTTTACTTGTAGAGGAATTTCGGAATTGTCTAAAATTTGAAAAACTCCAAAAGGCTATTTTTTAAAATTTTCACTCAGATCACTCATAAAAATTTAAAAATAACCCAAAATTATATTCACATCCAAACACAACTCTAATTGTCAAATAATATTTTTACTTGAATTTTTTTCTTCACTTTTTAACGAAATTTTACAATTCTTATATCCAAACACCCACTTAGTTTTCAAGGATAATAAAACACTCATAAAAGCTCAAGAAGAAGAATCTATAGCAGAAAAATAATTTATGGTCAACCATACCCTCCCTTTGAGAATAACTTTTTTGTTATCTAATTCTTAATTCAAAATAAATAGAAAGAAACATTAAGTATTTGGATATTGGCCGGCAAGGTGTCTCACGACTTGTGGCTAATTTTTATGATTCCAATCACATAATCCACTATTATCTTTTATAAAATAAAAAAAATCATTGACAAACATAGAAATGAAGGTAATAAGTTAGCAATATGCATACATATTGTTTTCCTTAAATGCCATGAATCTTAGCCTCGACAAGTTAATAGATGTGGCTTTTTGGTCTTTCTACAAATATTAAACCCAACCCCATCAAAAAAGAATTTTTTTTGTGAAATTTGAACTCCTGCTATAAAATTCAATGTTTGAATTTACACCAAATATTAGTTTGTTTGTTTTTTGTGTGGAAAGAAGTAATTTAAAGTTTAAACCATTGGAGAAGTTATAATTGGCCTTTTACATTTCTATTTTAGTACTTATGTCCCTCATAAACTGCAGAAAACCAGTAAAAAGTACTTAGCCGATCTAGCAACGTACTGTGTCTATGCTTTGGAAGAAGATCTCTCTATGTGTATGCTCTTTTTATTTTTCTTCTTTTATGTTTTTTTCTCCAAAGGACTTCACTTATGTACAGTGTACACGATATGAGTAGTGCAAATTTTTTATCCCATTAATGTATTTTAATTGATTACAATAGATTATTTGTTTTATTTTTTAAAATTATTAAATTAGGTTTACTATAGTTTGTTAGTATTACTTTAACTTGATAATGTAAAAAGTTTTACACCTTCAACTTGCAGAAATTAAACTCTGCTAAAAAGACCAGCTCATATTTTCCGTTTAAACAGTGTTTGCAAGCAGGGGCGAAGCTGTCTATGCCAAGGGGTGGTCAACAAAACACCCTTCACCGAAAAATTATATTATGTATAGGGTAAAATAATATTTATTATTAATTAAAAATAGATTTTGAACACCCTTCCATAGCCTACTAGTAAAGTTGTTGAATTTTATGGTTTCGCCGTTGTTTGCAAGAGCAGTAGTTGTTGCAAAAAAAAAACTTACTCACACCGCAGTATAAGTTACATCTAGATAACAAGTATACATCAAAACATAAGATGCATGACATATATTTAAAAATTATTAAATCATGATTTATTAATACATGTCTTCGCCTAATAAAATCACTTAAACCATGGAAATTGCTATCACTTCGTTGCATTCACTCTCACTGTTCCGCTTTTTATGTTGCCAAGTTATTATCAAAAATACTAGATAATGGAACTATCCAACTAATTGAAGTTACTAACATAAAGTCACTCGTGTTAGTTACTAAAAACACTAAAATTCGGCGTTGCAATCATGTAAATCATGAAGTGTACGTACGTTGTTTTATTTTAGATTTAACTTTTGAGAGCTGTAAAAGAAATGAATCTAATCCATGATTACACTTCCTTTGCTGTAAGCTGTTCACTGGAAACATTTTAAAAAAGATTATTAGCACCTTAATTATTACAGTATATTTTGTTGTTGGTCCAATCAACTCATGACTTATTTATAGTTCATAAATCATAACATATCCTCTTATTCATGCAACAAATATATATTAGATCTTGTGTAAGTCGGTACTGTAGTTCCTTTTACAAATTGCACAAAAGTACTAATAATCATAATTATGTTAAGAGAATGTAAAAGTGTTTGAAAAATCATACTCCTAATTAAAAATGTTTGAACTCTATATACAGTAATATAATGCCTATGTATTTAAAATGTTTCTTATTGACATCTTCAAAATAGACTATATGTATGATTGACACCAAGTATATATATTGGATGAAGATTGCATAGAGTCATTTGACTAATGACTTCATTACGAAAATACTGTATATATCTGTATCTCCCTACCAACCAACACGTATATTTTGAAATAATTTGACAACCGATAGCGGATAGATCCTTACTCTATAAAATATACTCCAGAAGAGTATTGACGAAATCAGGAAGTTGTATATACATTCTAAATTACCAACTACAATATCTACATAGTATTTTATGACCTAATTGATCATTTAGAGGTGTACAATTTTTTTGTAAGCGATGTTAAAAATTGAAAACATGAATAAATAAATAAATAATTACTATAACGACTAGCACTGTCATCTTTTGATATTTATGTCCTACATTTTCATTTTACTTCCTATTTATATATATACATTTAGTAAAAAAATCTACAAAGCAGTTTCATGTGACTCCGTTGGGGACAAGGTGCATATTGATACATGAGTTAAGTAATAAGATACATATACGAGAGCAAGAGCTTTAGAGGCCGTTTGGACATAAGAAATTTCTCTTTTTTTTTCAATTTTTTTTTACTATTTTCCCGAAATCAACGTTTGTTCATAAAATTTCTAATTTTCACTTGAAGATGCATTTTGAAATTTTTCAAAATTTTGAGAACTCCAAAAAGTTATTTTTCAAAATTTTCACTCAGATTACTCACAAAACTTCAAAAATAACCCAAAATTATATTCATGTCCAAACACAAATTTTCAAATACCATTTTCACTTGAAATATTTTTTTTACTTTTTTTTGGAATTTTACAATTCTTATGTCCAAACGTCCACTTAGTACTCAGCAGTTAAAAATATGTAAAGTATCAAAATTCTTTTTCACTACAAGCAATTAAACAAGAAATGTTAAAAATTTCACATAGCCTTTTATCTTTCTCTCGTCTAATAAAATAAGGTTTTACTCAAGTAAGATCCTATAGGGTAAAATAGAGAAATTGCTAATCAATACAGAAATATCGTAAGCTTTGCTTAACAGAGCGTCATATAAAATAAAATAGTATAAGCATTAAGCATTGATCTTTACATATTTTGGTATATGTCAACTTTTCCAATTATTCGTCAAAATATCCTTTTACTATACGGTAAAACAAAGAATTAAGGAGAGCGTGTTACTTATAGCCACACAAATATTAAAACATACATATTTAAAACAATATAATTTTAAAAGTCTTTATCTATTTATTAATAAACTTTGTATTAAGTAAAATTAAAACAAACAAATTGAAATGAAGGAGTGCTACTTAGATCATCGCGCCTAGTATCCTGTACCTATCAAATAAAAAAACTCTCTTATAATATAGTCCAAGCATAAGCTAACAAGTTTTATTTGGAAGAATTAATCTAAATAGTCGTTCACTCAATCGTTAAAACTAAAAATAGTCGATTGATATATATATAATTAAAAAATAATAATAATAAATATGATCTAGTATTTGCGCAAAGATCCCATTTATTTTCACCTTTTGGCAAGACACGAAATGAGCAGTATGGTAAGTCACATCATATTCTGAGTTATGTGCCAAAAATCTAGAGGTAGAACATTACCTATTTGTCCTTTGTCTTGTCAATTGAATTGGCGCAGTAAATATCTGATATTCAGTCTGTTTCACTAGAAGCCAAATTAACATGTTTGGCCATTCAGTCATCACCTATTATTTTTTTTATGATAAATTGTCAAATATACTCTTGCATTATGAGAAAAAGTTTAAATATATTTTTTACTATATTTGAATTTAAATATATCATTATCGTAATACTATTGGTTCATATATACTTATATTTTATTTTATTTTGTCCTTCAAAATCATATATAGTAGAATTTTTTTAATACAATTTACGTCATTAGGAGGCGTAGTCCTTATATTGCTCTCCAAAAATTACAGCATAACAGAGGAGGGCATCAACCTAGGCTCTGTTCAAAAAAAAAAGTCGTATACAAGTACAAAGATACACAATCTAAGTTATAAACACTCATATGATCCTATACAAGATTAGTACCCTTGTACATCCAATTTATCCAACTTATGACAACATTTTCCTCCTTTGCTTATGTCTTATTGAAGCCATTTGAGCTTTGTCCATCAGATAGGGTCCAGTGGCATACCTGGGCAGATCTCTAGGATTGAGGAAAATTGATTCATTCTCCTCAATGCCCCATTTAGCAAAGAGCATCTGCTACTTGATTAGCTTCACGAAAACAATGTTGGATCTCAAAATTCACATGTTGAAGTAGTTGTTTAGTATCCAAAATTATATCATGCATTTGCCATGCTAAGCTTGCGTTCCCTTTAATCATATTGATTACTACCATAGAGTCACATTCAAGGACGATGTTTTGGAAACCCCGTAAAATACACCACTTCACCCCCAACTATGTTGCCTTTGCCTCCGCCAAATTGCTACTGCCCTTTCCCATGTTATATGCAAACGCCAATATCAAATTGCCTTCAGAGTCTCTAATAATACCTCCAGCCCCTATAACCCATTCCTCATTCCGACTTCCATCGGTATTTATTTTTACCCAGTTGGAGAGAGGTTTCATCCACTTAACAACAAAGCATTCAATCTTATGGGCGAGTGAAAGAACTTAATCACAGATGCCAATCCAGTGCCCAGGCCACTCCTTACTGCAATGGTGTTTAGATATGGACCATCTTAAATGGTTCAGAATTTTATACTTTACTCTAGCCCTTGAAATTCTAGTATCTCTATACCTTGATACACATCTTGTCTTCCACATTTCCCAACAAATTACAATAGGAGTTATTCTCAGCAATTCTTAATGTATAATATTTTTGGGCTTAATTGAGCACCATCTAATAAACATATCTTTGATGGGGATAGATTCCCACCCAATATTCAAAGGAGTTCCAAATGTATTCCACAAGTCCCTTGCATGTTCACCAGCCATAAATGTATGTTTAATTATTTCACCTTGTGAAACTCTACAACAACAACACTTAGAAACATAGTTCATGCTAAATTTGATCATAACCTCATTAAAGGGCAACTTCTTCTTCAACAATCTCCAGGCCAAAAAGGACATCTTAAAGGGAAGATGTTTGTGCTAGACTTTGTGCAATAAAGGTATTGCATCTTGTATATGTCTTACTAGGACCCAGGCTGAAGCGGTAGAGAAAGATTCATTAAGAGATGGCATCCAGATAGGTAAATCAGAAACATTTGAATCACCAATACGACTACTCATAATATGTTCTGTTAGAAATTCAGGCATATGCAATTGGTCAAACTGCCATTTTATCATTCACAATAATATCTCTTACAGGTTGTCCTCTTGGAGTGTTCTCATAGGAGATAATCTGAGCTATCGCCCTCATACCTATCCAATTATCCTACCAAAGGCTTGAGTTACCGGCGTTAATCTTCCATGGTAAGTTCTCCTCAGCTTTCTCCTTTATTTGAAGATTTTTCGCCAACAATGTGATTGTCATGTCCTCCAAACTTTCTCGATTGGATGGGTTAACCTACAATATTTAGTGTACAGGAAATTAGACCATAGGGTGTCGCACGTCCTAAATCTCCATCATCTTTTCATAGCTAGAGCATCACTGAAATCCTTTAAACATTTGAACCCAATGCCTCCTTCTTCAATTGGAAAGCACATCTTAGACCAAGAGCTCCAATGAAAATTCTGCTTACCCTCTGAAGTACCCCAAAAGAATCTAGCAATCTGTCTCTCAATATGTTTAAATGAAGTCTTTGGAGGTTCTAACGCCGCTGGAAGATGGGTATGTTGGGATTGTAAAACATGTTTAATAAGTGTTGCTCTAACACCAACGGATAATAACTTTCCTTGCCAGCATGCTACCTTCTTGATGATCTTGGAAACAACATCATTGAAGATTGCTATCTTTTTCCTCCCCACATAGATAGGGCAGTACAAATAAATCATAGGGAACTCCTTATGTTTATAACCGGTTGAGGTTTTAATTCTTAATACCTCATCATCACAAGTATTAGGGGCTACCAAGAAACAACTCTTCTCTTCATTAATCAGCTGACCTGAACACTCTTCATATTTAAGTAACTGTTGTTTGACCATGTTCAAGGATGGTTGATCTCCTGCTGAGAAAATTATGACATCATCTGCATAGGCGAGGTGAGTGATTTATGGTCCATGTCTTGGCATAGAAAAGCACTTGAAATGTTGATTTTCCTTTAACTGATTCAGTATCTTGGGCAATACTTCAGCACCAATAATAAACAAAGCTGGTGAGAGAGGGCCCTCCCGCTTTAATCCTCTAGTGGAGTGAAAGAAGCCTTGCTTGTTGCCATTGATGAGGATAAAATACCAAACATTGGCAATGGAATTCCAAACCAGATCTATCCACCCTTCAGAAAAAACAAATCTTCTCAAAGTTAAGAAAAGAAACAACCAGTTGACTCTATCATATGCCTTTGACATATCTAATTTTATGATCACGTTCCCTCAAGTATTCTTCTGCTTGATACCATCTATAATCTCCTGGGCAAGAAGGACATTCTCTGGGAAACATAGCATTCCATTCATGATTAATCAAGATCATGTCCAACCTCTTCCAGATTCTGTATTGATTGTCTCTTGTATTGCAACAGGTGAACCTTTGGACCAATAAATCCACCATCCATCATACCACAATCATCCATACAGTCTATAAAACTCCATCTTTTCTCCATTCCATGAGGTTTCTTCCTTTTTCTCTTCAGCACTCATAATCACATTGAAGTCACCACTGATACACCATGGACCTTCTATGTAGTTGTTGCAGGATCTCAGGCTTTTTCACAATTCAGCTCTCAAATGTTCTTTGTTCTTGGTATAGACAAAGCTCATCCAGAATATATCTGCAGACCCTAGCTTTTTGTATTTAACAGTGATATATTGCTGCTCATCTACCATAATTGTTACATCAAACTCAGCTGACCAGAATATCCATAAATTTTCATTTATGTTGGCATAACTTCCCTCTAGCCTTAACTTCCTTCTGTAGTGATCTATATATACATCAATCACAAAAGGTTCTTGCACTGCCACAAAATATAATTTATACATGTTTACTAGAAATTTTAATCTTTCGAAGGGCCCCCTGGACCTTACCCCCCCTAATATTCCATATTATTGTGTCAACCATGAGGAATATTGGGGGCTTGAGCATTGCTTTTAGAAGCCCTGGATTTAGCTCTGGTTAAGGGACTAATTATATCTTTCATTTTCTCCATGTTACTCTCTTTTCTTCTAGGAGATAAGTTACCTCTCATAATAAGATCATTTCTATGTTGTATAACAATATTCTCTAGTTCATTATCAACCCATGATGTCCTTAGTGAAAAGGCCTTGATAAGATCTTCTTCATCGGTAGAGTTGCATTCTTCATACTCATCCTTATCTTCATACCCATTGTCTTCTTCTTCTTCTTCTTCTTCTTCTTCTTCTTCTTCTTCTTCTTCTTCTTCTTCTTCTTCTCCCATATTATCTGCCAACCTATCAATATTATTATCCTTGAGTTGTGTATCAAATATCTGAAGGGGTGTGATTTGTTCATGAGTGTTCATTCCTCCATGTTGGATAGACTGTCCATAGTCTCTTTGAGTTGAAAACTGTCATTCTGTTATCTGTAGATGCGTAGGGCTCTAAGGACGAATCCCAATATCAATTCCTACTTCATCTGAATGCTTCTTTGAGGAAATAATAGATAGAACACCTTCATGATGTCCAACTTCAACTTGATGGTTCCTTTTAGTAACAATCGATAGAGCTCCCACATTATGTCTAGATTCGGTCCTCGCCGGAGTGGTGTCAGTAATCTCTGCTGCAGTGGTTATATTCTGTTGATCTTCCATCAGTTGAATTAGATGCTGAAATGAGTTCTTCACTGGTATTGAGGTATGTATTGGTGTAGGCAGTCTAGAATTAACCTCACCAACTTCATGTTCCTTCTGTTGATCACCAGCATGGGTACTATTGTGAGCATCTATGATAACAACTCTATTGTTCTCTATCAACTGCTGTAATTGATCATGTTTCTCCTGGTCCCCCAGTTTGGTAGTTGGCCTTGCTTGCCACTTCATCTTATTCTTCTTTGCCAAATTAGCTCTAATGTCATTCTGTATCCTCTGTCTGTTCACAACTTTATCTTTCCTAGTGATCTTATTTGGAGGAGGTGGTTGCATAACAACAACATTTCTTTCCTTTAGCTAATTGAATCTTTGTTGCGCCGGAGGCAAAGGAGGTTTGTTGATCACTAGTTTATTGTGTATTGGTTTATTGATCACTAGAGGGGGTCTAATAATCACATTCTTTTATTCAACAATATGTGGTCTGGGGAAAATCTTGTCTGGCCTCCTATGAGCATAACATACATCTTCAATATGTCCCTGATACTTACACCTAAAACACCAATCTGGTACAAAATCATACTCAATCTCTTGTGAAAATCCATCACGTTCAACTCCTCCTTCCTCTTTAATACCTACCTAAACAAAATTTCTTCTTTGAATAGACAAATCAATTTCCACCATGACTTTGGCAAAATTAGGCCTCGATTTAATATATGTTGCTTTGTCGATCTTCAGCAGGGTACCAATAGGAGTGGTTATCCTCAATAGAGCATCCCAATTATAATAGTGCCATCTCAACCCCGGTAGATGAATCCAAACTGGTGCTAATGAAGTCTCCTCCTGGGGATTAAAATTATTGATCCAGGTAACAAGTTGCATCGAAGATCCCAGAACCATGAAACTTCTCTTAGAGGATATATTGAGATAATATTCTTCCATTGTGAAATCCAAAAATATATGCATACAATTATAATACCCAATCTTTACCGTGCCAATTAGAGGAAATCGAGCAGCAAAGTCTATTCTAATATCTTCAATCAGGGGGTGGATATGGTTAAACATACCAATAAAAGTGAGTCTACAGTCCTTAGCTAGCTTAAGATCTTCTTGAGGCGTGAAGAAAACTGCTGGTTTCCCTTTGTACATTTCTGGAGCTCTGAATTTCAGTCGGGTCTTCGAAGCCGCAGTGGTTTTGCTCTGGGGAACTTCAGTATTGGAAGGTCCTGTGTCCATATTTACGTCATTGCGAGGATCTCTGAGCATCTCTCCACTCGCTCTAGGTTGACCTAAAAGTGCCGTAGTGGCCATGTCGGAGCTAGATTTTGGAAAGAAGAAAAAGGGAGCGCGTGGGGCACGTTCTGTTAGTCCATTGTAAAGGTTCTCTCATATTCTGTTAAGTTTGATTATGGTGGACATCCAATCCTACGTGACACTGATAATCGATGAGGTGGATGATATATGACATGCTACCTCAGTGCCCCTAATCCATATATAAAAGACTTGAATTTGAAAGACAATATTTTTTTGGTAGCGGTAATTAATGGTGGTAATAGTGGTGGAGGGGAAGAAAATTTTAGTAGTGGAAAACAAATAGAAGGAAGGGGTAAAATGGGTTAGGAGCGCTGAGATAGCAAGTCATGTGGCATCTAGCTCATCAAATGTCAGTGTCACGTAAGATTAGATGTCCACTTTGGACAAACTTAATGAAAAAGGGGTATATTTGAATCAATAATATAACGATAGGGGTATATTTAGACTCAAAGTATAACGAGGGATATTTTAAACCTTTTCTGATAGTACAGGAGTATATTTGGCCATTTTCCGTTTTTTTTTATTAAAACATGAAAACAAAACTGTAGTTTCATTATTTTCCTAAAATGCTTGTATAAATCCGTTGGTTATGATTTTTATAAGTTGTTATAACTTACTTGTTGAAAAATTGCTTAAAGCTAATTTATCTTCCGTAATGCATAAACCATAAAATCATCCAAACAATTAAGCTCTCAAATTCAACGGGAAATAAAACAACACATCAAGTGTTTCTGCTATAGTAATTTTTTTGTTGAAAAACAAAACACTTAAATGCATAGTAAAAAGTAAAGAAAAAAGAAAGAGAAAGAAGGAAAGAAATTCCAAGTAAATCTGATGCGGCAATCCACTATATTAGTTATCGGAAAAATTGGATCAAGCACATATAAGCGTTTTCAACCTAGTGTTAGAAGTTAGGAAAGAAGAAGTAAAAGGTAGGAGAATAAACTAACGAGTCCAACAATAAAACCATATTATTCGTTGCTACTTTATTTTTTACCAAGCAAATAAAGGAGAAAAATGTATCTTATTCCTTTCTTTATTTGGTTGCCGTAAGACGGGAAAAACTTGTTCGTACAGCATGTCTTCGGACAATGTTTTCTTTCCCCGCATCAGATATCTTTGAACAATATTTTATTTGTAGTGGAATTTTAAGAAAACGATATTAAATATTTGAATTTGATTTTTTTTTTTTTTTTTTTTGTGAAAATTGAAATTTTGATAGCACAAATTAAAAGTTTGGATTAATACCTTTTTTCACCTTAGATGCATACTTCACTTGAGATAAATAAATACACACAAATCACTATTTTAACATTCAATCAAAGTTGAAATATATCTCCTTTGAAACCCATAATTTCATGTTCAATTCAATTTTTACAAAATTTAATGTATTTGCGAATACCATCATGTCTGCACAATTTGCTATTCCTACCAAAATACAAGAATAAAAATGAGAAAATACCATACTTATTATTTCCTTTAAATAAATATGCAAAAGAGTATATTTCACATACTATTTTACACCTAACCATTCAAATAGGAGTAATATCTATTCACACATTAATTTGTGATATTTTTAAATTATGGTATAGATAAGGCGGATATCATTATATTTACGAGTTCAATTAAACACATAACATTCGACGCAAAACATAAATTTGTATATAATTTACAACAAGTAAAAGATATAAATTATAATCTCAAAAATATAATAAATTTAACTTTAAAATTTTTAAATATTAAACTTATAAAGTTTAAATTCAAAATCCGGTAGCTATAAACAACGTGGCTTTCGTCAAAATATCAGAACTTAGGAACCAGAAATTCTGGTGGTCGTATCTTCCGTCCACGTGGTGCAATCGACAGAGAGAGTGTAAGATGATCCTCTATAATTGGACCACGTATTTACCTTCTGGAACAAACTCCACTATACACGTCCTACAAAGATCTACGTGCCCCGCTTTTGATGCCATACTTAACACTCCCTGCATTCCTATTGGCCAATAATGGGCCCCATCGGAAACCCTCCTTTGATAGGTTCTGTCACGTGGGGCTCACCTTAAGCTAGCGCCACGTTTTATCACTAACCAATCAGCTCTCTGCGCTGTTTCACCTCTCTTCTCCCACGTGTTATTCACCCCCTCACACGCGTCCTCTCCTCTTTCTTCCCACTTATAAATTCACCACCTCTCCCTTAACTTATCTCTGCATTCATAATTTTCACCTTACTTTTCTTCAACATTAACAAAATCCCAAAATCAAGAGATATACTCTGGTATATTTCTTCTTTGAGATTGGAGTAATTAAGAGAGAAACGAACAAAAGGCAATGGATGGTAGAGGAGGGTGTTGTATTGCTAGGTACGCAGGGGGTGGTGCGTACGATATGTCAAAAGTGGACCGGATAATGCTCAGATTCAGACCCATCGCTCCTAAACCAGCCGCTGGTGGGTCTGTTTCCGGCGCTTCTACTCCTCCACAAAAGACTGAGGCTCCTGTTCGTACGGGCCGTTGGAAGCGAAGGTACGTTAAAGATAATAAAAACACTAGTAGCACTTCTAACAAGAGATCTAGTAGCGGAAGTCGTAGTCCTAGTGGTAGAAAAAGGAAGGCATCTTCACCTGAGGAAAATGAGTCCAACGGTAAGACTGTATCTGGTGGGCAAGCTGTAGTTACCTTACCCTTATTATCAGAGTCTCCTGAACGGAAGGACTCTCCTGGCGATCATTCAGTAGGTTTGGTGAAAAAACCAGAAAAATATACTCCGATCTGGTTAAACTTTGGTAGCCAAGGGAATAGTAATGATAATAGTCAGTTGCAGGGTTACGGAGGGGTTGGTATGGATCGTTCAGTACTTATGTTGCCTCAGCCAGTAAGGGTAGTGGGGTCATGGGTAAAGGTGGAAAGCGTGACTGACGCGTGGGTAGAAGGGTATGGGCTAGGACGTACAGATGAGGAGAAACTGGTAAATCTAGAGCTGGACAGCTGTCCAGGGTTTGTATCAGACGGTTTAAATAGAGTTAGGTGGGCCAATAAGGCGTACAAGGAGATGGTGAGCGAGGGTGGCGTAGCAGAAGGAGAAGTGGTTGTTTGGCTGGTGATGAAAGAAGATCTACGGCTGCCGGAGAACAAAAACACGGCTGCGTTCACGTGCCAGGTTAGGGTGATTAGAAGTGGGAAGGAGAAAAACTCGCTGATTCTGCCGTGTGATGTGTGGAGAATGGACGGTGGCGGATATGCATGGAGGTTGGATACAAAGGCAGCTCTCTCTTTGGGCCGGTAGGTAAAGTAATATCAACTCAACCCAAAGGGTAAAAGTGTAAATCTATGCGCTATCGGATAATACAAGTGCCCCCTTAGGCTTTGTCTACGTACATGAAATAGCAAGGCATGCATTGCACGGATGAACTGCATGCTTCTCTATCAAAAGGAAATTGTAAATATTTTCTAAAACTTTTTTTAGTGGGGTGGTGGGAATTGGGAGTTGTCACTTTTATATCTCATGGGATTTCAAGGTGATTTGGGTGGTAGCAGATCTAGTTATGGTAGTTGTGGTTCACAGAAGTGTGTTGGAGCTGCTCTTTGTTCTTCGGAGGAGATGTTGATAGGGATTTGATAAAATACTAGTATTACTATGTACTAATTTGAACCATGACAAGAGATGGTATTGTAACTAATCTGACCTGGGTTGCTTTTTGTGTTTCTAACATAAGATCCTTTTCATGTTTAATTTGTTGTACCTCAGCTTTATCTTTACTTTTTCTACTGGTACAACGATGAAGATAGGACAATAGAGAGGAAATTGAACGTGGTTGTTCCTGGTAGGGGAACGTATGACAAAATATCCTGCTGTGATATGGAAATCTATTCCTTACTAAAGTAGACTGAAATCAAAGGTGATATTTCTTGGGTTTAATAATTTGTGTACACGAACTCTTTAAAAGAACTTTTGAACTAATTACACCTAATTATGCATGATATATTAATAAGAGTTGTCCGGATACTACTAGTGGGATTTCGCTGAGCGAAATATTTTTTTATTTTTTATTTGGCATATGGTACTCGTTATTTTTTTATTTTTTATTTGGCATATGGTACTCGTATTAGTGGGATTTTGTTGAGCGAAGTATTTTTTTATTTTTTATTTGACATACACAGTACTCGTATTAGAGCTCGATTATATTGGGATTTGCGTGGTTCTATGAATATGATTATAGGGATGGCAACGGTACGGTCGTGGTATAGTTTCTGCAGTTAAGAAGATTTTTTGTTTTCACTTTAAACGGTCCTACACAATGCAAACGCGCCCTTCGGTTAAGTTTATTAGCATACGCACTTAGAGAAGACAGCTACCACCTCAGCGAGATAAAAAAGAACAAATCAATATGCATGGAGGTAGTATTTGATTTATTTTTTTCTTTCTTACAAGCGCTGATTTGAATTAGCTCATCTGACATACCTAATAAGTATTAGGTGTTGAAAAGTATTTTTAAGTGTTGAAATAAATTTAATAAATAAGTAGTTACGTGTTTGGATACAAGTGATAAGCTGCTACACTATTTGATAAAAAAGTGTTGATAAGTTTTTTTTCTCTTAAAATGACTTAAATAACCTTAGAAGTGTTTACACTTATAAGGACGTAATTTCTTTAAAATTTTAGATTCTAAATCGATTCAAATACAAAATATTTTATTTGTTATTTTATTTTAAATACAATTGTGGTTAGATAAGATAAATTTTATGATAAATAACAACAACCCAGTAGAATCTCACTAATGGGGTTTGGGGAGGGTAGTATGTACGCAGACCTTACCCCTACCCCGAAGGAGTAGAGAGACTGTTTCCGAAAGACCCTCTGCTCAAAAAACAAAAAGACAAAAGGACAAAAAGGGAGACAATATTAGTATCGCAACAACAATCATAGGATAAATATGAACACTATGAAATTCAGAAGAAAGATGCAAAGCAAATGGAGACAATATTAGTAAATATTAGTATCACCACAACAGTCATAAGAAAAATAGGAATACCATGAAATCTAGAAGAAAGATGCAAAGCAAAAGCGATAGCTAGTAAATAGGACATGCACTGAAAAGCGAAATAATAAGCCACAATATTCCCACTAGCTATCTTAGACAAAAACCCTACATGGCTAGTCCCACCATGGTACGAAGTAAGGCACGACTCAACTACCTCCTAACCTACAACCCTAATACTCGACCTCCACATCTTCCTATCAAGTGTCATGTCCTCGGAAATCTGGAGCCTCGCCATATCCTGCCTGATCACCTCTCCCCAATACTTTTTCGGCTGCCCTCTACCTTTTCTCGTGCCCTCCGCAACCAGTTGCTCAAACCTCCGTACCGGAGCATCTGGGCTTCTTCTCTGAACATGTATGAACCATCTAAGTCTCGCTTCCCGCATCTTGTCATCAATGGAAACCACATGCACCTTCTCCCGAATATCATCATTCCTAATCCTATCTATCCTAGTGTGCCCGCACATCCACTGCAACATCCTCATTTCTGCTACTTTCATCTTCTGGATATGTGAGTTCTTAACGGGCCAACACTCAACCCCATACATCATGGCCGGTCTAACCACCGCTTTATAAAACTTACCTTTGAGTATCAGTGGCACTCTCTTGTCACATAGGACTCCAGATGCTAACCTCCACTTCATCCATCCTACCCCAATACGGTGTGTGACATCCTCATTGATCTCCCTCCCCCTGGATAACCGAACCAAGGTACTTGAAGCTGCCTCTACTCGGGATGACCTGCGAATCAAGCCTCATATCCATGCCCACTTCCCCTTGCTCAGCGCTGAACTTACACTCCAGGTATTCCGTCTTCGTCCTGCTCAGCTTGAAACCCGTAGACTCAAGAGCCTGTCTCCAAACCTCCAGCATCTCGTTAACACCGGCTCGCGACTCATCAATCAAAACTATGTCATTGGCGAATAGCATGCACCATGGCACATCCCCTTGAATATGGTGTGTTAACGCGTCCATCACCAAGGCGAATAAGAACGGATTGAGCGCAGAACCTTGGTGTAACCCCATTACAACCGAAAAATGCTCAAAGTCGCCTCCTACTGTCCTAACCCGAGTCTTAGCCCCATCATACATGTCCTTAATCTCCATAATGTAGGGAATCGACACACCTTTTGCCTCCAGGCATCTCCAGAGAATTTCTCTAGGAACCTTGTCATACGCTTTCTCTAGGTCAATAAACACCATGTGCAGATCCTTCTTCCTCTCTCTGTATAGTTCTACCAACCTTCTAACAAGGTGTATAGCTTCTGTAGTCGAACGACCAGGCATGAACCCGAACTGGTTGTCGGATACAGACACTGTCATCCTCACCCTCGCTTCAACCACTCTCTCCCACACTTTCATGGTATGACTCAGTAATTTGATACCCCTATAATTGTTACAACTCTGGATATCACCTTTGTTCTTATACAATGGAACCATCGTACTCCACCTCTACTCATCCGGCATCCTTTTCCCCTTAAAAATAATATTAAACAACCTAGTCAACCACTCCAAACCTGCTCTCCCCACACACTTCTAAAATTCCACCGAAATCTCATCTGGCCCGGTTGCTCTTCCCCTACTCATCTTACGCATAGCTCCCATGACCTCCTCAACCTCGATATGCCTGCAGTACCCAAAGTCGCGGTGACTCTCGGAATGCTCCAATTCGCCTAGCACAATATCTCGATCCCCTTCTTCATTGAGAAGTTTATGAAAGTAAGTCTGTCATCTCTTCCTAATCTGGGCATCTTCCATCAATACTCTACCATCTTCGTCCTTGATGCATCTCACTTGGTTCAAATCCCGAGCCTTCCTCTCTCTCAACGTGGCCAGCCGGAATAACTTCTTCTCCCCACTTTTCCCCCCTATTCCTCGTACATACGACCATAAGCCACAGTCTTAGCCTCTGTCACCGCCAGCTTTGCCTCCTTTCTAGTTGCCTTATACCTCTCCATGCACACTCGTCTCTCCTCCTCACCTATGCTCCCAACTAACTTCAGGTACGCCGCCTTCTTTGCTTCCACTTTACCTTGGACCACTTTATTCCACCACCAGTCTCCTTTGTGCCCACCAGAGACGCCCATCAAGACCCCTAACACCTCTCTAGCAGCCTCCCTAATACAGTCTGCTGTCGCTGACCACATAGTGCTCGTGTTACCACTGCTCCTCCAAGCTCCTATAGCCGACAACCGCCCTTCCAACGCTTGGGCTTTTTCCTTAGTTAAGGCTCCCCACCTGATTCTCGGTCTTCCTCGAGTAGACCTTTTCCTCCTCTTTAACATAATACCAACGCCCATCACCAAGAGCCTATGCTACGTCATAAGTATCTCACCCGGAATCACCTTGCAATCCTTGCACAACCCTCTGTCACACCTCCTGAGGAGGAGATAGTCAATCTGGGTCTTCGCCACCGCATTTTGAAAGTAACCAAATGGCCCTTCCTCTTCCGAAAGTTAGAGTTCGCAATCACCAACCCCAAAGCCTTAGCGAAGTCCAACAGCGATATACCTCCTCCGTTCCTCTCCCCAAAACCGAAGCCTCCATGTACCTCGCCATAACCACCTGCGGTCGACCCAATATGCCCATTGAAATCCCCTCCTATGAATAACTTCTCAGCAGGCGGAACCTGGCGCACAATTTCATCTAACCCTTCCCAGAAGCGCCGCTTAACCTCCTCATCTAGGCCCACATGCGGCGCATAGGCGCTAACGATGTTTAGGGTGCACTCTCCAACAACTTAATAGTCATCAATCTATCATTCACTCGTCTAACCTCAACCACGGACTCTCTAAGTTCCCTATCCACCAAGATGCCCACTCCATTCTTACCTTTCTGGACTCTTGAGTACCAAAGTTTATACCCGTCCACATCCATCGCCCTCGACCCTACCCACCTTATCTCCTAGACACACACTATATTGACCATCCTCTTCTGGATGATCTTCACCAACTCTATAGATTTACCCGTCAATGTACCTACGTTCCATGACCCAATTCTCAACCTACAGACACCCTTGTTCCCTTTACTTCCCTTGCCTCCAGCCCCACCCCCTAAACCCTGCCCTACCTCCCGCCCCACCCCCCGTTTCCCCCGAGGACATGACCTCACTCGACCATCCCAGACCACAGCCACTCTACCTACGGCAGAGTAAGGGGAATCACTATCACCCAAGGCAACGGACCAAACCAGAAGAATACAAGTTGCAACAACAGGCACACTAATACAGTAAATAAACTAGTACGAGGTAAGATGTCAGCAATTTAACTCACACAATAAGGGAAAACTGGAAAACGGGAGGTACCAACTCCCGCGAGCAGAAAAAATATAATAAAAATACCGATACCACGAGTACCGGATATAGAACGAAAGAACCTGGAGCAAGTTTTCCTGAAGCGTGTCGGATCTGCTCAAGAGCACTGGCAAGTCCTGTTGTGTCCCGCCAGAAAGCTGTTCGGAAGTCGCTGGAATTTACAAAACTTGCCGGCAATCTGAACACACTGAAAAATAGTCCGTCCTCGTCGGGAAGATGTTGCACCTGTCCAAAGAAAAAGACGCACCCATGCACACACAAGGGAGGGGGAGAGAGAAAGGGAAAGAGAGAGAGGGGAAGGAGAAGATGGAGCGGGGTTCGCCGGAAAAAGCAAAACCAGACGGGTCGCCAAAAATCAAGGGTCGCCGGAAAGTAATATAGGTAACTGGTGCATAAAGTGTTGTTTCCAGAACAACAAGTAAACTATAAAACTCCTTTTTTTCAAAATATGAGCAAAAAGTTAAATGAAGCGTGAAAAGTCAAACTTTGATGAACTAACATAAAACAGGCACAAAATTGATATTGAAACAAAAATATTGTAACAACAAAAAGCTTTAAAATTTTTTATTTTAACAATAGAACACAGTATATAGCACACATTTACACCAAAACATAAACATAAAACTAACATAAATATCAGAGACCGATCTTCACACTAACACAATGAAACATTAAAAATATATGTAAAAAAGGAAAAATAAATCAAATTTGGAATGAACAAAAGGAAAACAAGTGAGAAAATATTTTAAAACGCTACTATACCTGAAGAGAAAAAAAATGATTTTGGGCAAAACCCTAATATCAAAATTCGATTTTGAGCAAAACCCCACTACCACAATTCGATTTTGAGCAAAACCAAGATAACAAAATTCGATATTGAGCAAAACCCAGAAGAGAAAATTCAATTTTGAGCACAACCCAAATAACAAAAAGTTCGATTTTGAGCAAAACCCAGATGCCAAAATTCGATTTTGAGCAAAACCCAGATAATAAAATGGAGCTTACCAGGATTTTCAGGCTCCGATAGTGAACCAGATCTAGGGTTTCAACGGGGATTTTGTGTTGTTATATCATGAGAAAGAAACTCAGTCATAACTTTTATGATAAATATAATTTATTTTATGATAAGCATATAATCATAAGTTATAGTAATTAATAAATTGATAAAAGTTTCTCACTAAAAAATAAACCTAAATAAGACAAAATATTTGAAGAGAAACAAACACTGCCTTTATCACCACAACACCTAGAAAGCAACACACCAAAAATTTGATATGTCTTCATTTATTACATGCAGTTCAAAGATTAATACATAATCACATAGATATAAATATGCAAAGGAACAGAAAATTTGTTTATCTTAAATAGTCAATGAGCAATGTAGACTTGAGGGGGGGGGAGGGGGGTAGGGTAGGTTGAAATAGTACTCGAGGCAGTGAGTATCGATGTAAGAGTTTTGTTCTAAAAAAGAATATTTTAAGGATAAAATAATAAAAATTTTGATCAAACTTAAAGTGCTTGTAAGCTAAAAGTTTATAAGCTAGGGGTGACCAGTTTATGGCTTTTGGCTTATTTTTGACTTGTAAGCACTTGGCTTATAAACACTTTTAACTTTACCAAACGCGTAGATAAGCCGAAAAGTTGTTATAAGCTAGTTTGACCAGCTTATAAGCTTATCCAAACACCCTCTAAGTCGTTTTAAGATACATGGCAGAAGGAGATGAATGGTAGATTATACTAAAGGTGTTTAATAGGCCGGGTTGACCCGTTCCGTACCGGCCCTGACCAGTATTAACCCGGACCGGCCTAGACCGGTGGTGGGGGGTCAAGTAGGGCTGGGTCTGGGGGTTGGTCCATTTTTTTTTCGGTTAACCAGACTGGTCAAAATCGATAAACTAAAATTACTGTTGAACCGGTTAACCGGACCGGCTCGGACCGGTTCAACGGCTAATTTCAAATTTTATTTTATTTTTTTAAAATTATTTGACCAACTGAAACCCCAAATCTATATTGTTGTATGAACAAGCTAAATGATTATTTACAATAATTATATAATTATTATGCAAATATAATTGATGATGATGCTATTAATGTAGGCAATGTTAATCTCACTATGCATTGTACTACTTCTACTGCATCTGCTAATATGGATGAAGATGAAGGCCTTGATGGCTATAATATTTGGGCTACATTTCCTTACACTCAAACTAGTAGCACGAACATTGATGAACTATAATTCTACTTGCAAAAGCAATCAAAGCCTCGCACTAAGGAATTTTCACCGTTATGATGGTGGCATGAGAATGAAAAGCAATTTCCTGTTCTTTCCACTATGGCTCAGGACGTTCTAAATATGTCAATTTCAACTGTTGCATCAGAGAGTGCATTTCGTCAAGCAAGACAATAACTAGGAGACACCCGTCACTCATTGGGAAGCAATGCTTTGGAAGTTTTAGTATGTTTCAGAGATTGTATTATACCGGAACGAAGAAATCAAGGAAGTGAAGATGTTGATAAACCAGAAGACGAGGAACTTGGAAATATATTAACACATGGTCACTCATCTGAATTTAACACTCCAGAAGATGGCCAAGAAGTTCATATTGATTATGAAGAACTTACTAAGGCAATGCAAAACCTTTGAAGTTCTAGATTTATATTTAATAATTAATCTTTGAATTTACTTTTTTTCCGTTAATTTAGTTGTTAAATATAAACTTTAATTTTCAAGTTTGAAACAAGAATTATAAGAGCAATTTTTTTCCATCTTCATTGTATTCTATTATCTTAAATTCTTAATGAAATATTCAAATATTAGAATTTTAAGGCCTTTGAATCCTTTATTCAAACACTCTTTTTATAATATTATTTTTTTATTTTATATTTTTACTTTATCTAAATATAAATTACGATAGTTATACAAAATACCAAAAAACAAAATTTACATAAACCCGGCCCGCCCCGGCCCCTTAGGCCCGGAACCGTTCACGTTCAATTTTTCAGCGGATGGGCCCGGACTCAATAAGCCTAGTTTGTAAACCTCGGTAACCGGCCCAGATTGGTGAACGACCGGTCACTATTTTTCTCAACCCGGACCGGCTGACCCACCCGTTTAAACAAAGATTTAGATTCTCAGTCAAAGCCTATTTTTAGAAGTACTCGGGTTACTGATAATCAAGAAATTCAATATTCTCTCAAATATAAGAAAGGAAATCGGAATCAGAAATGGCAAAGTAATCAATAGAAAGCACAAGAAAATAATTATATTCCCATGTTCATCAGAACCTGTCCTTACAAGTGAAATTCCCTTCCCTTATATAGGAATTTACAAATATAGCGTTTCTTCCCTTTTATGACAGAATCATTATGAGCATTAATGACATTAATGAAACGCTATAATTGGCAACTGTAACTGTTCATGAAGATTCTGTAACGGTTTTGGTTCTTCTTCCATATTAAGTTGAGGTTCATGAATATTCCCTCTTTACTGTCATGATTCATCGTACCTGTGTCTCTTCACTGAATAATTTAGGCTCGGGAAACCGTACCTTTTCGTCTCCTGAATGATTTGCTCGTACCTGTTGTATATCGTGACTCTTTTAATGCGACACTTCCAGTTGTCATTTTCTTAATAATCCTCGTATCTTTCCATGTCATCCTCATATAATTCCACATATAATATTTATTTTTACCAATATAGATAGTCCCCCCACTTGCCGAATATTCTGCAATGGAATATTTGGGAAGTGGCTCGTATTTATGACGGGAATTGTTTGTCGCCGTTTCCCATATATCATTGCATCTTCTTCGAACCATCATTTCGCATGTCACTTCCATTTAATGTATGTGCTACGTGGCCTTCTTCGATTGGGTCTACGATTCTTCAGCGGTTTTTAAGGCTTTCTTGCGGCTGCATCATTCACTTTTAGTTTCACAGAACCTTGAATCTACAATGTTCTTCTTCTTTAATCATTCTTGTTCTTCAGTACGCATTATTTTCTCGTATAAACATGTCTTCATCAAACCCCGATCCTCGCAGAGTAGTAATTGTAGATGAACTTCCCCCTTTTAACTGCTCCTGTTAGGAATAGAAAAGGCGGTAGATTACGTAGTTTAGGATCTATATCCATTCGTGGTTCTACTTCTCAAACTAACGTTGCTACCCCTTCTTCTTCTAGAACTAGGGCTTCTTCAACTCATAGATCTTCTGCTAGAAATAGGGATTCGAGTGAACCTATTCGAGAACCAACAGTTGATGAAATTATTCCTGCAGAATTTTCTTTCTCTACTGATCGTGAATCAATTAGAAATCAAGTTACTTTTATGACTTCCCATGATCGTGCCGATGTTTATCCTTCCCAGATTACTGAGGGTTTGATAACGAAGATTTTTTCTTAGTTTCTGATGAACCACCCCTTGCCTCCTTTCCAGTGTCTGTTCCTATTGGTTCTCAGTTTACCGCGCCTGTTGTTGTTGCCACTTCTCCTCCCGTGGCTATTTTTACTTACTCAACTATCCCTATTGCTACCACTTCTCATGTTGAAGTTGGTTCTCCCAATAGCAGTAGGATGATGAAAAACGTTACCATTGAAGTCCCCGAGGATGGTAATCTTTTGAAAAAGTCTGGCCAAGCTGATGTATGGCTAAGAACATTGATTGACCCAGTTGAGAAGTCTAAATTGGAAAACCACGGCTCTTTGACATAGATGAATGACATTGTCCATTCATCTTTAAAGGTATAAGCTTTAGATTTTTATTTTACATGTGATTTCTTTATCTTTGTTTGATAATCACTTCTTCCCTTTCTTTTGTAGATCAACCTGATAGGTACAGAGCTGATGAAGAGAATTGTCCATACTGAGCAGTTAGTCAATGACTATCATACGGAAGCAGACAACTGGAAAGAACAATTTGAAGGCCTTCAGTTAGAAAAAGAAGTTTTAGATGAGGAAAAGTGTTCTTTGGAACAGCAAGTGAAAATGATGGCAGCATAATTGGCGATTGAAAAAGCCTCTTCCAGTCAAGTGGGCAAGGATAAAGACCTCCTTGAGTCTTCATTTCCCGAGCAACTTTCTAAAGCTACTGAGAAAATTAGGGGTCTGAAAGAACTGCTTAATCAGAAGGAAGTCTATGCCGGGGAGCTTGTTCAAATGCTCACTCACGCTCAAGAAGACCTCCGTGCGTCTTCTAACAAGATCCAGTTCTTAAAGAGATCACTCTCCCCTTTACAAACTTTTTATGATGCTGCTTTGACTGAAAAAGCAAAGTTGGAGGCCGAAATTGAGCAATGGGAGAGGGATTATGAGGCCCTTGAGGATAAATCAACTCTTGATATAAGCTGGTCTTTCTTGAACACGCGCCTCAAGACTTTGATGGAGGCTAACCAGGATAGTTTCAACTTGACTGCTGAGATTGCAAAAGCTAAGGAAACCATTGAAAAAACTCAAAAGAGTCAAAACTTTTCTTCACTTGAGGTCGGTATTCCCGAGGGTGAAGAACTTACTTCTGGTGAAGTTAGTGTTCAAATCTCTCCTGCTCAAGTCGAACCTTCTGTTGCTGATGATGATGCCATCTTGACTTCTCCCGTTGCTGATAGTACTACTTTAGAATCTGCCTCATAGTGAACTTGTGTCTGGAAAGTTTATTGTGTTTGTTTTTTATTTGTGGAATGGTTGGCAAGCTTTACCCCTGATCTATTTTGGGGTTTAATATCAAATAATTTGGTTTGAACTAAGTTTATACTTAATTTTAACCGGGTTTATATAATATTTCATTTTGAGTTTCTGTTCTACTCTTATAATATTTTATTTTGAGTTTCTGCTCTACTCTACATTTAAAAATGCTTCAATACTTCGTGGCTTTTTGAACAGGAACGAATTTTAAAAGAGGGCTCTTTTATAAACGGCACTTAATGAAGAAGACGTCTCAACTTGATAATGGTGTAAACATACGAAAGAAGAAATAGAAACACACACGTTTCTTTGAATAACTTTGAGGATGTTTTGTATTATTCTAACTTTCAAATTGTATAATACTTTACATGTATTCAAGTATCATCTATAACTCTTTCGTAACTGTTTTCTTTACAACAGATTTTGTAAAAATCAAGGGTATATCTTGCAAACCATGACTAAATATTGCCTTTAACCTAAACATTCGTAAGATTTTGGAATTTACATCCACGAGTGTATTCTTCATAGGTTTTTGAATCAGGCTTGCATTTTTGGCTCTTGATTTTGCTCTTAACTTTCGATTTGTTGGGTAGATCATAGGCTTGACTTGAATTCTGACTTTTCCAGTCTTCTTTGCCTTCCTTATATGTATATATATAGTCCCCCAAGTGTTTGAGCTTTGAAGTATGAAATCTCGATCACTTGATTATTAATTTTTCCAGTCTTCTTTGCCTTCCTTATATATATATAGTCCCCCAAGTATTTGAGTTTTGAAGTATGAAATCTCGAGCACTTGATTATTCCTTCCATGTGGTCCATTTCCTGAAAAGGAAAAACATACGGGACTCGGAGGTATATATAATTTAGATGATGACTGCTTAACCCTTTATATTTCCATCAGAAAGGTTGCAACCCTAGACCGAGAATAATGTTGCTTTCACTTGTCCTTCAGGTCTAATATCATCATTTGGTATGGGCTAGCTTTTTGCCTATCATCTAAAATTGTTAGTATAATTTTAACTGTACAAAATAAAAATAGTAATTGAGTGATACCTGACCGTGGGTATTTCTTTTGCTTAGGAATAGTACTTCTTCAAATGAACAGCATTCCAACTCGAGGGTAAAATCTTGCCATCCATGGTTTCTAACTCGTAGGCACCTTTTCCAGCAATACCTCGAACTTTATAGGGTCCTTTTTAATTTGGATTTAACTTTCCTGCTCCGGTTGTTTTCGTTGATTGAAAAAGCTTTTTAAGAACGAAGTCCCCAATTTTGAAGTACATGAGGTGAGCCTTTCTGTTGTAGTATCATTCTATGATTTGCTTTTGTGCTGCCATTCGTATTAGAGCTGCTTCTCTTCTTTGTTCGAGTAAGTCCAAATTTGTTCTTAACTCCTCATCGTTCGACTCTTCCATTGCCAATGTGAATCTCATGCTTGGTTCTCCTATTTCAACTGGATTAAAGCTTCTGAACCGTACACAAGAGAAAATGGAGTTTCTCCCGTGGCTGTTTTTATTGTGGTTTTATAAGCCCATAATACTCCTGGTAATTCTTCAGGCCAATTCCCTTTTGATTTTTCTAGTCTCTTCTTCAAATTATTGATGGTAATATTATTTGTTGACTCAGCTTGTCCATTTTCCAAGGGATGGTAAGGTGAAGAGGTTATTCGTTTGATTTGCCAACTTTGAAAGAACTCAGTGATTTTCGAGCCTATAAATTGTGGGCCATTATCACATACGATTTCTTTTGGAACTCCAAACCGATATATGATGTTCCGCCAAATGAAGTCTTTCACCTCCTTTTCTCGTACCTGTTTGAAAGCTCCTACCTCTACCCATTATGAAAAGTAATCTGTTAACACTAATAGGAACCGTACCTTACCTTTAGCTTGTGGTAAAGACCCTACTATATCCATTCCCCATTTCATAAATGGCCACATGAAAATAATTGTATGTAATAACTCTGCAGGTCGATGCATATTTTTGGCATATCGTTGACACTTATCACACTTGGCTACAAAATTTTTCGCATCCTCTTCCATTTTAGGCTAGTAGTATCCTGCCCTGATTAGTGTTTTAACTAAAGATCTTCCACCTGCGTGATTTCCGCAATGTCCTTCATGTACTCCCCCCATCACGTACTCCATTTGATTGGGTCCAAGGCACCTTACTAAAGGACCGCCAAACATTTTTCGATATAAATTATCTCGAATTAGGCAGTAACGAGCAGCTTTCCGTCGAAGCATTTGAGATTCTTTTTTGCCTTCAGGTACGATCTCGTACTGCAAAACAAATAACAATCTCGTTTCTCCAATCCAAGGTTAAATTATTAAATCTTACCTCATGTTTATCCTGGTCAAGTGTTGAATGAAATAAATGGATTACAATAGCATTTTCCTCACTCGTTACTTCTGCAACTGAAGCAAGGTTAGCCAACGCGTCTGCTTCTGTGTTTTCTTCCCCGGGTATTTGCACAATCTTCCATGATTGGAATTGCCTGACCAATTCTCGTGCCTTTTCCAAGTATTGTTGTATTTGTGGCTCTCTAGCAGTGTAAGTCCCCTGCATCTGATTGACTACCAATTAAGAGTCACTTTTAACCATGATTTGCTCTATGGAGAGTTCTCGTGCTAGTTCCAAACCTGCAATTACAGCTTCATACTCTGCTTCATTGTTAGTAATTGGGTAACATTTAATTACTTGTCTTATACTTTCAACTGAGGGTGGGATTAAGACAATACCTAAACCGGCTCCTTTGACATTTGAAGAGCCGTCAGTAAATAAAGTCCATGTACCTGGATTAGCTCCAGTAAAAAATTATAATTCCTTTTCTACTTCAAGAATTATTTTTGTATTAACATCTGCGACAAAATCTGCTAAAACTTGAGACTTTATTGTTGTTCGAGGTTGATAAATAATGTCATATTCACTTAGTTCTATTTCCCACTTGGCTAGTGTGCATGACAATTCTTGTTCATGCAAAATATTCCTTAACGGATATGCAGTTACTACGGAGATAGGATGGCATAGAAAATATGGTCTCAATTTTCTAGCTGCCATGACTAATGCTAAAGCTAGTTTCTCTAGATGAGGATATCTAGTTTCAACATCTAATAAAGATTTACTAACATAATAAATATGAGATTGTTTACCTTTGTCATCCCTTACTAAAATTGCACTTACAGTTACTTCTGCAACTGCAAGATATACAAATAGTCTTTCTCCATCCCTTGGTTTAGACAGTAGGGGAGGATTTGTTAAGTATGCCTTCAAATCTTTGAGGGCTTGCCGGCATTCCTCAGTCCATTCAAATTGATTTTGCTTCTTCAAAACTGAAAAGAATTTAAAACTTTTCTCTGAAGACCTTGAAATGAATCTTCCTAGAACTGCAATCCTACCTGTTAATCTTTGTACATTTTTTTTGCTTGTGAGTATATCGGGTATTTCTTCAATAGCTTTAATATGTGCAGGATTTACTTCAATTCCTCTATTAGATACGAGAAATCCCAGAAACTTACCTGAAGCTACGCCAAAAGTGCACTTTTCTGGGTTTAGTTTCATACTATATCTGCGGAGGATCTCGAAGGTAGTTGAAAGATGTTGAAAGTGATCTTCCGTTTGTGTATATTTGACCAACATATCATCAATGTATACTTCCATCGTCTTGCCCAGGTGTTCTTGGAACATCTTGGTCACCAACCTCTGATACGTGACTCCAGCATTTTTCAAGCCAAAAGACATGACTTTATAACAATAAATCCCCCTCTTCATCGATCACTTGATTTTTGAATGATCCTTGCTTCCTCTTATTTTGTTTGACAGGTATGAATGATGGATCTTCATTTAATTTATGAGTCATCACCTCCGGAGGTATACCTGTCATATCTGAATGGGACCATGCAAAACAATCCGCGTTAGCTTTTAAATATTTAATTAACTTACCTCTCATATCTGGGTTTAACCTTGCTCCGATATGAATTCTTCGATCTGGTCATTGTTCCAATAATGGAACAGCTTCAAGCTCCTAAATCATTGTTTTAATGTTTTCATTATCCTCTGGCTCTTGAATTACATCTGGTCTGGAATCCACGTTTGTTTGTTTTGATACAATTTCTGTTGAAATTTGATTTACCGCATTTTTCTCACTTGCACCCGCATCTTTTTGATTTGCACTCGTATCTTTTTGACTTAGCTGTATCACCGAATTGATGCTCCTTAAAGTTTGTTGATCTCCTCGAATCTGTTGAATTCCCTATTTTGAAGGGAATTTGATAATCTGATGCAATGTGTCTGGCACAACATCCATATCATGAATCCACGGCCTCCCAAGAATAACATTATAGGCCATATCTGTTTCTATCACTTGAAAATTTATTTCTTTGATGACCCCCTCTGCGTTTGTGCTTAGTTCAATCTCGCCCTTTGTATTAACGGTTGAGTTATCAAACCCAGATAAGGAAAGTGCTTTTGGAACTACACGATCGCCCATCAGCATTTCGTTCGCCACTCGTAATAGAATAATATTCACAGAGCTACCTGAGTCAATCAAAATTCGTTTTACGTTAGTATCATGTATGAGTAAAGATATTACCAGTGCATCGTCGTGAGGAATCATTAATCCATCGGCATCTGCATCATCAAAGGTTATGTTGCCGTCTTTCAGAGTTTGGCCAGTTCGCTTCCTGTGGGTTATTGTGAACTTTGTTGTTTTTCTCGCGGCTGTATAGGTTACGTCGTTGACTTATTCTCCGCCTTTTATCACATTTATTGTTCTCTTTGGAGACGGAGGTTTTGGCGGCTCTTGCCTATTTTTCATCTAAGCTTGTTTGTCTTTCTCGCTGAACAATTCTGTTAGATAGCCCTACTTTAATAAATGTTTCACCTCACCTTATAATAACCTGCAGTCTGATGTTCTATGGCAGTGATCATTATGGAACTCGCACCAAAAGTCTGGGTTTCTTCTATTTGGATTTGATCTCATCTCTTTAGGCCATCATACCTTATCTCCCATGCTTCTTAAAACAATGACCAACTCGGAGGTACTCACATTAAAATTGTAGTCCCCAATCCTTGCGTTTGCATTAGCATATCTGTTACGTTCATCTTGATTTTTTCTGAATCTTGATGACGAACTTGAATCTATATTTGCGAACCTGTGATCAGCCCGCACGTTTTCGAATTTGGAACAAAATTCTCGCCCCGAAGGTCCCATATAAGGCTCGTACCTACTTTTACCGGATCTCTTCTCAGGTTCTGACCGCCTCGAACCTGTTTTTTCTTCAACCCTTGACTGAGCTACGGTATCTTCTTCGATCCGTAACTTGGTTTGCACCTATTATATACATCATTCCATGTCGTGGCAAGGAATTCTCGTAGGCTCTTTTTAAGTCTCCTCTAGCTTCTGAACTTTTCTCGTTTAAATTACTTGCAAATTCCATGGCCGCCTAATTATCAGGTACTCTTGGAAGCAACATTCTTTCACGTTGGAATCTGTCTACAAATTCTCGAAGCAATTTTGTATCTCCTTGCTTTACTTTGAATTTATCCTTCATTCTCTTTTTAACTTTTTGTGCACCCGGGTGTGCTTTTATAAATAGATCTGCAAGCTCAGCAAAAGAATCAATAGAAGTTTCAGGTAAAAGAGAGTACCATGTTAACGCTCCTTTAGTAAGTGTTTCCCCAAACTTTTTGACCAGCACAGATTCAATCTCCTGCTTGGTTAAATCATTGCCTTTTACTCCCGTGGTGAATGCAGTAACGTGGTCACGTGGATCAGTCGTTCCATCGTATTTCAGGTTGTCCGTCATTTTGAACTTTTTGGGAATTGGTAATGGAGCTGCGTTTGCTTTTCATGGCTGCTATGAATATTTGTCGAAATCAACTCCTTTGATCACAGGTGGTACACTGGGTATTTGCTCAATACGGTTATTTTATTCTTTCACCTAGTTCTACAAGGTTAGTATTAAAGTTTGTAAATCAGAATTATTAGGCGTACCTGGTCTCCCATCACGTGACTCGTTGGGAGTTCCTCCGTTTCCAGAATTAACAAACCCTGACTGTGGAATTTTCACAGTTGCAATATTGTTTAGTAGAGGTGTGGGTGTCACAACTGGTAGTCCCCTCACGAAAGCCTGGAGAGCATCATTTACGTACTCAGCAATTAACTACTTCACAGCATCCTGCTCGACAATTTGTTCATTTCCATGTTGTTCATTGTTATGAGTAGTGGATCTTTCTGGTGATGCTTCTCTTGAATTGCGTGGGCTTCCTTGAGGTGATGGAACTGGGGTTCCTTCCACTTGCTGGTTGTTATCGACATTCGACATGATTCAGTTGAGAGAGAGTGATTTGAAAAGTAAGAGAAGATTATTAGATTCCCGGTAACGGAACTAATTTGTTTAACCAAAGAATTAGATTCTCAGTCAAAGCCTATTTTTAGAAGTACTCGGGTTACTGATAATCAAGAAATTCAATATTCTCTCAAATATAAGAAAGAAAAACGGAATCAGAAATGGCAAAGTAATCAATAGAAAGCACAAGAAAGTAATTATATTCCCATGTTCATCAGAACGTGTCCTTACAAGTGAAATTCCCTTCCCTTATATAGGAATTTACAAATATAACGTTTCTTCCCTTTTATGACAGAATCATTATGAGCATTAATGACATTAATGAAACGTTATAATTGGCAACCGTAACTGTTCATGAAGATTCTGTAACGGTTTCGATTCTTCTTCCACATTAATTTGAGGTTCATGAATCTTCCCTCTTTACTGTCTTGATTCATCCTGCATGTGTCTCTTCACTGAATAATTTAGGCTCGGGCAACCGTACCTTTTCGTCTCGTGAGTGATTTGCTCGTACCTGTTGTAAATCGTGACTCTTTTTAATGCGACACTCCAGTTATCATCTTCTTAGTAATCCACATATCTTGCCCTGTCATCCTCATATAATTCCACGTATAGTATTTATTTTTTACCAATACACCACCCCTTTGTCACCTTTAGATTATACTCATTCAATATTGAAAATGGGTTAAGGAAAGAAATGAACCAAATCTGATAAAGCTAATTCACGCTTTCTTATTTTGAGCATGAAATATCATATTCACAACCTAAATAGCAGTTCCGATCTTGAAAATTTCTGTCTCTTCTTTTTTTCCGTTTACTTGTATGCAATCAAGCTTTGAAACCACATTAAGTTTTCATATTAATGGATATCCAGCAAGTAAAAAGGAGAAATAGAAATGAATATCCTTCAATGAACCTGGGGAAAACAAAAAAAAATTTATCATATTTTTTCATATAGCTTTTAAGTATTTTGAATTATTAATTATAATTTAAAAATATTTTTTATATAGTTTTTAAATATGTTATGTTATTTCAAAAATATTAAAGAAATTATGTTTAAATCACACTAAAAATTAGTCAATTTGACCATTACACTCCGATAACGTTCAAACAAATTATATATATATATATATATATATATATACTCTAGATTTTTAGTGTATTTTATTTTTTATATTTTACCTTTCCTTGTTGAAAATTTTGCTTCGCCACTATTTCAGCTTATCCTTTTCCAATTCCAAGGGTCCCCATTGGCTGTTTTGCTGTTGTGCATTTCTCGTTCTCCCAAATGATCGTGGTTTGAAATTTTTTGGAATATATTCTTCTTCTTTTTTCGTGAGTGGAATACGTACGTGTTCTTTGATTCTGAACATGTTGGGAGTGAAGAAAAGTCGGGTAGGCGTGCATGTCATTAATTTCCGAACTGTTGGGCAGTTAAAGACACCCATCTGGCGATATTTCTGCAAGATATATCATCGAAACGCTGACCCTTTGTAATAATCCAAACTAATATTATTTTCTTAAAACGGACCTCATATGCTGCTTATTTTGAACCTAGAATTAAAATATTCAAACAGGATTATATTGGGTTGTTATTAATTAAATGACATTACTTGCATCGGACGTACTAATGTGTAAATTACACCAGTAAGAACTAACAAAATACAATTGAATATCAAAATACATCTTTTTCATTTTATTTCGCACCTAACTTATAGAGAGTAACTACGCATGATCAGTGAAGATGATGATTTCAATTTACTCAATGTTCATTGGATTGTATATCTTTTGGCTACTTAGTTAGCTTATTTTTTAGATTTTTAGATCTTACAATGTCTATATATCAACAGTGTGAAATTCCAATAGAAAGAGGCTGGTGTTTATGAGCATATCATAAGGTGACGCGTCTAAGCGAGTTAAAATTAAGCAGCAGTCAGAGTCATTACTATTTCCCAAAAATCGACCTTCTATGGAACTTTCTCTCTTATATATTTATACTTCCTGTGGAAATATAATTGACAAGTATTAATTAATGATCAAAAAGTCATTCATAAGATGTCCCGGTAGGCCACGGCTTTGTTCTATATGCTTGGCTTGTTTTTGGTAAGAGGTTGATAGTTGTATAGCTAGCCACTGGCGGAATCCAAAGTACTATTGCACGTTTGCTCATATATATCCTGCGTGAACTCCTTGTGAAATTTGATGGCACTTGGACTCGACAGCTGACCCATTCTTTGCAAGTGTCATTTCATGGGCACGTGTTTTATGTACGGCTAATAAATGTTACTTCACGTCATGTGCCTATATTACTGCATTGCATAATTAGCTAGTAATGGCATGCATTCAAGCGCCAACTATAAAAAAGAAAAGGGATGACACAGCTCATGCGATAGGTGTACCTTGCATGTGCCTCGGAGTTATGGGACGACGTATGAAGGTAAATGATAATATGATGTGTCGAGCCGGCAAGCTGGGGTTGTCCCTACTGTTTACCAAAGTAATGGAAAGACTTTTGTATACGGTTGAAATAAATTTCGGCCTTCCTACGTTCGATTGAATTCAAGTGTTAAAAAGTTGAAGTGAGATTTTGGAAATGAGCTCCGAAGTCAGTACTAACGAGCCTCGAGTCCGAAGGTCGCTCGAGGAGTCGGCTCGATAACCTTATCGAGCCCGTGACCGAATCGATCCGCAAGGCACTGCTTCGAGGTCGGAAATGCGCAACGCCCATCCCGAAGGTCGAACTCGAGCCAAGACCGAAGGGCCCGACCCAGTAACGAGTTCGAGCCAGTATCGAGTTCACAGACAAGAGCCGTTGCAACCGCACCAAAAGAGAGAATCTTGGCGGGAATCGAGGAAGAGACAAATCATCATGGGTCTTTCACTATATGCTTTATTTTATTATTTTTTGTAATGACCCTCTACTATAAAAGGGGGAATCCTTGTAAGCTATGGATATACCAAACACACGGAAGAGATTGGAACAAAAAGATCTTTTCTCCTATACAAAGATATCTCCTTGTGCTCGTTTTACTGGATCTTATTCATTCTTTCTGTTCATCATTGTCATTCTCATAATCAAAATACTCGTGTCGTTATCTTTATATCAAAAGGTATTACGTATCCTTAGAACCATATATAAATTTAACATTATCCGATTTTTCGGGTAAACAGTTTGGCGCCCATCGTGGGGCTAAGGATAATAGTGATCGTTTGATATAAATCTATAGTACACGCCAGCTTACAACTTCAAATCAGCAATGGCTTTACCTATCGACCACGAAGCCGGCCTTCAAGATGAAACTAACAACTTGGCACCCGGGGCCGGAAGGCCACTTAACGATGGCACCGAGGCTCGAATCAAAGTACCCGAAATTCGAGTCGAAGTACCATTGGATGTCAATTCACAAATAGCTCTGGAGGCGAATCAGCGTTCCGAACCGGAAATAAGCATTCAGGGCGGTACTCGATCCGTAGCCCGAGACACCCATAACACGGGGGAAATCGGGGCCAGCTTACGTATGATCTTCGAGATGCTACAAGCCCAACAAGTAGCGATAGCTCAGTTACAAAGCCAAACTCGCGTACAAAGCAGGCCGGATTCCAATCCACTTCGAGAAATCACCCCTAGAACGGAGCCCGCCATAATGAAATCAAACGAGCAAGAATCGGGGACCACTCCCAAAATTACTAAATTGCTCGAGGAACTCACAAAATGAGTCGAAGCTAACGACAAGAGAGTGAAAACATACAATGCCAGGGTCGATCAAATCTCGGGGTCTCCACCAATGATAAAAGGGCTTGATTCGAAAAAATTCATACAAAAGCCTTTTCCCTCGAGTGCGGCCCCAAAACCAATCCCCAAAAAATTTCGTATGCCCGAAATTCCCAAATATAATGGTACGACCGATCCTAACGAACATGTCACCTCTTACACATGTACCATCAAAGGTAACGATTTGGAGGACGATGAGATAGAATCCGTGTTGTTGAAAAAGTTCGGGGAGACCCTCTCGAAGGGAGCAATGATCTAGTATCATAATTTACTATCGAATTCCATCGATTCTTTTGTCATGTTAGCAGATTCGTTCGTAAAGGCACATGCCGGTGCCATAAAGGTTGCAACAAGGAAATCAGACCTCTTCAAAGTAAAGCAAAGGGGTAATGAAATGCTGAGGGAATTCGTGTCCCGATTTCAAATGGAACGCATGGAATTGCCACCGGTCACAGACGATTGGGCCGTACAAGCTTTCACCCAAGGGTTGAATGAGCTAAGTTCGACAACATCACATCGGCTGAAACAAAATTTGATCGAGTATCCAATAATAACTTGGGCAGATGTACACAACCGATACCAATCAAAAATTAGGGTCGAGGATGATCAGTTGGGAGCTCCGTATGGACCCGTGCATTAGAACAGGACAGCTACTAAAAACCAAAAGGAGATCGACAGAGAACAAAGGTCGAACAGAGACCGATATCAACCGTACATCATAGATCGGGTGAACAACAGTTCAGCACACAATACAGTTCGGAACAATCGAAGGATTGATAGAGGGAAACATTCTCGGGGACTTATGAGCAAGAGCGGCTTTGATAAATATGCCGATCCTATAGAAGCACCTCGATTATCAGAATGTAACTTCAGCGTTGGTGCATCCGCTATCGTGTCGGCTATCGAATGCATCAAAGACACTAAATGGCCTCGACCCATGCAGACCGATCCTGCCCAAAGGAATCCCAATCAAATGTGAGAATATCATGGCACCCATGGCCACAGAACGGAAGATTGCAGGCAACTAAGAGAGGAAATAGCCCGCTTATTTAACAAAGGGCACCTTCAGGAATTTCTGAGTGATAGGGCGAAGAACCATTTTAAAAACAGGGATTTCGGCAAGCAAAACGAGCAAGAAGAACCGCAGCACGTCATTCACATGATCATCGGCTGCGTCGATACCCCTCAGGGACCAGTGCTTAAACGCACTAAAATATCGATTGTGAGGGAAAAGCGATCTCGGACTCAAGATTATGCACCCATGGGGACTTTGTCCTTCGATGATGAAGATGCAGAAGGGGTCATCCAACCTCATAACGATGCACTGGTAATATTCGTACTCATGAATAAAACTAAAATTAAACGTGTGTTAATCGATCCAGGTAGCTTGGCCAACATCATCAGATTGAAGGTCATAGAACAGCTCGACCTGCAGGACCAGATCGTACCCGTAACTCTGGTTCTAAACGGGTTCAATATGGCATGTGAAACCACCAAAGGCGAGATAATCCTACCAATAAACGTGGCCGGAACCATCCAGGAAACAAATTTTCATGTGATCGAAGGCGATATGAGATATAACGCCCTTTTTGGAAGGCCATGGATCCACAACATGAGAGTTGTACCTTCGACCCTACACCAGGCCCTCAAATTCCCGACATCGAGAGGTGTCAAAACGGTGTACGGAGAACAGCCAGTCGCAAAGGAAATGTTCGCCGTCGAGGAAGCAAAACCAATGTCCTCACCTTCGCCGATAAAGGGATCGGGCTCGAGCGGAGAACGAGACATCAAATAGCAATCACATACATCGGCTTCGATCCAGCCAGATAACCAGAAGATCGAAGAAGATGATGATCAAAGGGTCCCTTGATCTTTCATGATTCATGATGACTCCGACGCCACCAAATCAACAATCGAGGAACTAGAGCAAGTCACACTAATCGAGCACTGGCCTGAACTCAGGAAGAAACTTGTTCAATTTCTTATCGATAACATCGATTGTTTTGCCTGGTCCCATTTAGATATAACAGGGATCCCACCGGACATAACGACGCATCGGCTAAGCATGGATCCTAGGTTCATACCGGTGAAGCAAAAGAGAAGACCCCAGTCCGAGGGAAAGCACGCATTCATAAAGGACGAGGTAACCAAGCTTCTCAAGATAGGGTCCATTCGGGAGGTGAAATATCCCGAATGGTTAGACAACGTAGTTGTAGTGCCTAAAAAAGGGAACAAACTTAGAATGTGTGTGGATTATAAGGATTTGAACAAAGCATGCCCCAAAGATTCCTTTCCGCTTCCCAACATCGATCGCATGATCGATGCCACGACTGGCCACGAGATCCTCACTTTTCTAGATGCCTATTTCGGGTATAATCAAATCCAAATGAACCCGGAGGACTAGGAAAAGACTTCATTTGTCACCAAATATGGAACGTATTGTTATAATGTGATGCCCTTCGGGCTAAAAAATGCAGGGGCTACTTACCAACGCCTAGTAAATAAAATGTTCGAAGAACAAATAGGAAAATCAATGGAAGTTTATATTGATGACATGCTAGTTAAATCCCTGCGCGTAGAGGACCATTTGACCCATTTACAGGAAACGTTCGAAATTTTGAGGAAATACAACATGAAGCTCAACCCCAAAAAATATGCTTTCGGGGTCAGTTCGGGAAAGTTCCTCGGCTTCATGGTGTCAAATCGGGGAATCGAGATTAACCCCGATAAAATCAAGGCCATCGATGACATCGTCGTTGTGGACAGCGTGAAAGCCATACAAAGGCTAACGGGTCGGATTGCAGCCTTAGGCCGGTTCATTTCAAGATCATCTGATCGAAGTCACAAATTTTTCTCTCTACTCAAAAAGAAGAACAATTTTGCTTGGACCCCGGAGTGCCAACAAGCATTAGAGGAACTAAAACGATATCTATCAAGCCCACCACTACTTCACACTCCAAAAACAGACGAAAAACTTTGCTTGTACTTGGCAGTATCAGAAATCGCCGGAAGCGGTGTCCTAGTTCGAGAAGAGCAAGATACGCAATTCCCCGTTTATTATATGAGTTGAACCTTAGGAGAAGCGGAAACTAGATATCCGCTCCTAGAAAAATTAGCACTTGCACTGATAAGCACCTCTAGAAAGTTAAGGCCGTACTTTCAATGTCATCCCATATGCGTATTAACCACTTACCCGCTTTGTAAGTTTTTGCACAAACCCGAGCTATCAAGCTGCCTGGCCAAATGGGCTGTCGAACTCAGTGGGTACAATATCGAATATCAACCCCGTACGGCCATCAAGTCTCAAATTTTAGCAGACTTCGTGGCCGATTTCACGCCAACCCTCGTACCCGAAGTCGAAAAAGAACTCCTGTTGAAATCAGGTACATCATCGGGGGTATGGATCCTTTTCACGGACGGGGCTTCGAACGTGAAAGGGTCCGAGCTAGGCATAGTTTTGAAACCACCCACGGGTAACACTATTAGGAAATCTATTAAAACTATCAGGTTGACTAACAACGAGGCCGAGTATGAAGCCATGATTGCAGGTCTCGAGCTAGCTAGAAACTTGGGAGCAGAAGTCATTGAAGCCAATTGTGACTCTTTGCTGGTGGTGAGTCAAGTAAACAAAACCATCGAAGTTCGAGAAGGTAGAATGCAAAGGTATTTAGACAAACTGCTTGTCACTTTGCACCATTTCAAACAATGGACTTTACCACATGTTCCACGAGAACAGAATAATGAGGCCGATGCGCTTGCGAATTTGGGATCGTCGGTCGAGGTAGATGACTTGGGCTCGGAGACTGTTGTTCAACTTTCGAGATCGGTAATCGAAGAAGGTCACGCCGAGATAAATTCTACAAGCTTAACCTGGGATTGGAGAAACAAGTATATTGAATACTTAAAGAGCGGAAAGCTCCCATCGGACCCTAAAGATTCTAGGACCCTACGGACTAAAGCTACTCGATTCACGTTGGCTTTGGACGGAACACTGTACCGAAGGATATTCGATGGACCGTTGGCAGTATGCTTGGGTCCGGGAGATACCGATTACATCCTACGGTAAGTGCACGAGGGCACTTGCAGGAATCACTCCGGTGCTGATACATTAGTTCGAAAAATAATCAGAGCAGGGTATTGTTGGATCGATATGGGCAAAGATGCGAAGGAATTTGTTCGTAAATATGACAAATGTCAAAGGTTTGCACCAATGATCCATCAACCCGGAGAGCAACTTCGCTCAGTCCTATCCCCATGGCCGTTCATGAAATGGGGAATGGATATCGTCGGCCCTCTGCCATCGACCCCAGGTAAAGCCAAATTCATTTTATTTATGACTGACTATTTTTCTAAATGGGTTGAAGCACAGGCATTCGAGAAAATAAGAGAGAAAGAAGTTATAGACTTTATTTGGGATCATATCATATGCCGATTCGGGATACCCACCGAAATAGTATGTGACAATGGAAAACAATTCGTTGGCAGCAAAGTAACAAGATTCCTCGAAGATCACAAAATAAGAAGGATACTATCAACGCCATACCACCCCAGTGGAAATTTACAGGCCGAATCAACGAACAAAACTGTCATTCAAAACCTAAAGAAGAGGTTGAACGACACTAAAGGAAAATGGAGAGAAATCCTGCCCGAAGTCCTTTGGGCATATCGGACGACGTCAAAATCCAGTACGGGGGCGAACCCATTCTCCTTAGTATATGGGACCGAAGCATTGATACCTGTCGAAGTTGGTGAACCCAGTACTAGATTTCGATTCGCGATGGAAGAATCAAATAATGAGGCTATGAATACCAGCCTCGAATTATTGGACGAAAGACGAGAAGCTGCTCTCGTCCAATTGGCCACCCAAAAGCAGCGAATCGAAAGATATTATAATCGAAGAACCAAGCTCCTCCATTTCAAGCCCGGGGACTTAGTGTTAAGAAAAATCACTATCAATACCCGAAATCCGAACGAAGGTAAACTAGGACCGAATTGGGAAGGACCATATCAGGTGCTCGAGAACATCGAAAAGGGATCATACAGGCTCGGCATTATAAACAGCAAAAAGCTATCAAGCAGCTGGAATGTATCACATCTAAAACAGTACTACTGCTAAGGTACGACCTTTCCATATTCGTTTACATTTCAAAACTGACCCCTGCAGAAGTTCGAACAAGGGCTAAGATGGATCTTTCGCTTGAAAGCGCGCGTTGCACTCTTTTTCCCTTAGACCGGTTTTATCCCAAATGGGTTTTTCGGCAAGGTTTTTAATGAGGCAACCATTGATCGTGCTGAATTTACAACAATATCCGAGGCCTCTTTACAATCGACCTCGAATACTGAGGGGGCATTAGGCCCTCAAATATATCGAGTTCAGATGCAAGAGAGTTATTTCATAATAACAGGGTTCCAATAGGAAAAATTGTAAGAGCCAAATGGTCGAAATGAACCGTGCTCATGTAGATTGGCCCGAACCCAGGCGTGAAACATGAACACATGTGTAATGACATGCGAAGAAAGTTCTCTTCTTTATCGACATCTTATATCCAAAGAAAATTCCTCTATTTGGAAATTTATTATGCAAACAGAATCAAGTTAAATTCGACCAATTAAGCCTATGGGCTACATTGCATCGATTTCGAATCATTCACTCGACTGCTAAGCCTACGTGCTACTTCGACCATTATGCCTACGGGCTATATTGCATCGAGTTCGAATCATTTACTCGACTGCTAAGCCTACGGGCTACTTCGACCGTTATGCCTACGGGCTCATTGCATCGAGTTCGAATCATTCACTCGACTGCTAAGCCTACGGGCTACTTTTATTTTGAGTTCGAGCAAGCACTCACTTGACCATTAAGCCTACGGGCTACTTCGACCATTATGCCTACGGGCTACATTGCATAGAGTTTGAATCATTCACTCGACTAATAAGCCTACGAGCTGCTTTTTAGTTCGAGTTCGAGCAAGCACTCACTCGACCACTAAGCCTACGAGCTACTTCGACCATTATGCCTACGGGTTGCATTGCATCGAGTTCAAATTATTCACTCAACAACTAAAGCCTACGGGCTACTTTTATTTCGAGTTCGAGCAAGCACTCACTCGACCATCATGCCCATGGGCTACATTACTTCGAGTTCGAATCATTCACTCTACGATTAAATCCCACGGGCTACTTTCATTTCGAGTTCAAGCAAAGCACTCACTCGACTATTACGCCTCCATCTGAGTAGCTTCTCGTGCCTATATCTGAGCAGCCTCGGCATCAGCCCGATACACGGCAATGGACTTATCCGCCAAGATTTTCGACGACTCAACCTCCGCCTTGGCTTCTGCAAGCTGGGCTTCAAGCTCCTCGATCCTCTTAGCTTGAGCCGAACCCTTTTGCATAACATTTTGAAGCTGGACATCGGCCGATAATAAGTTGGTTAAAATGGTCTTTTTTTCCGCAGCCAGGCGATCGACAGTCTCCTTCCACCGATTACATTCAACTTTGATTTTATCGACTTCTTCCCGAAGTGACCCGATCTTTTCAACCTTTTGCTGCAGCTGAGACAACGAAGGGTTAACTTCCATAGTCAAGTCAAACCCATACTTTATCAGAACGAGTGTCACCTGCTTATCAAGTTCGGCCTCTTCTTAACGAGCCTTAGCCAAATTCGCTTGGAGGTCCTTTATAGCCTTGTCTTTTTGGCTGCAAAGAAGCCGCATGGCGTCTCTCTCCCCCGAGACCTTCTGATGCTTGACCTCACACTGGCTAAGGTCGACTCGAAACATACTAATGGCCTGCACAGTAGGGAAAGAACACGAGTCAAATTCAGAAAAGAACAAAGAAACCAAGTATAGTAAAATCATTACCCGAGTAATGAAACGTTGGGCCTCTTCTAGTAGAAGAGAAGCTTCCCCAATATCGGAAGCATCATCGACTCCAGTAAAGCAATCCCGAAAGGGATCCCCTATAGTTGAGCCTCCACCCATATCATGGGTCTTCAATTCTCGAGCTTCCTTTAATGCCTCCTCAGAAAAGGTAGGAAGAGAAGGCGAATAACCCACTGTCATAGTCCCAAGCGAATCACTCGGGGCATTCCGATCAAGACTCGGGATCCCTGGGTCAACCTTGATCGGTACAGCCGCCATCAGCTCAGGAGCTTCAGTGACCTCGATAGCTCTCGCAGATAGGATCACCAAAGCCAAGGCACCTCCTTCTTCCTTTTCTTCTTCTCCGTCTTCTTCTTCTTCTCTCAGTCATTGGACCGAGTCAATCGAAAGGGAAATTGACTTCCTCCTCACCCTTCGAGTTTTGGACTTGGGGCCCTCTGACCGAGAGACAGATTTTTGCTTCTTGTCTTTCCCCATTTTCGGGACCGAGGACTTGGTTCCTTCTTCACCGCTCGAAGGCCTCAAAGCGGCGTCCTTGGTTACACCTGCATGAAAGGTAATCGGCAACGAATGGAGCACTAAGAACACTTCGAAGGAAACAAGAAGTAAAACCTTACCATGGTTCTTGGCTTCCCATCTACCTTTTGCCAAATCACGCTAAGCGCGTTCGGCATAAGAGGAAGTCGAGGCTAACTTCAGAACCCAATCCTCGAGGTCAGGCATCGCTAGTGGCATCCGAGGGGCAGCTGTATATCGGGAAGAGACATCAGAAAAAATCGGGAAAGGATACAAAAAGCAACGTCTTATGAGAACCACTTACGGTCGAAATTCCATTCCTCGGGGAATGACATCTTCTCTTCCGGAATAAGGTCACGGGTCCTCACCCGAATATAATGCCCCATCCAACCCCGATCCTTGTCTTCGTCGATGCTCGACATCCTTCGATACTCGACGATGAAGTTTGATTAATCCTCGAAAGATTTGAAGCCGATACAACCGTATGAGGTGATTCAGGGAAAAATCCAGCCCCCCGGCTTTGATGGAGAAGAAGCGAAGTAGGATTACTATACGCCATAGAGAGGGATGAATTTGACCGCGGGTGACCTGATATCTTTTGCAAAAATCAATGATCACCGGGTCGACCGGACCCAATGTGAAGGGATAAGTGTAAACACTTAAAAACCCCTCCACATGGTTGATGACGCTCTCTTCGGGGGATGAAATTTGCAACACAACCTTGGAACCCCAGTTGTAGTCTTTTCTAACGGCCTTGAGATGACCCTCTGTTATAGAGCAAATATACATTGACACGTGCTCGCATCGACCCGGGACGGATGAAGGATTCTCAACCTTAAAATCGATCTTCAGAGTACACGGGCAGGGAACGTAGTCATAGGTGGACGGCTCCACCGGCACCTTGTCGCCGGACGGCCGTGAAGAAGAAGCTTTCTCCTTCTGAGGTACAGTTTTTGAAGTTTTGGCCATTGATATGAAAGGAAGAAAGACAAAGGAAAGTGAAAAATTGACGACACCAAAACTCTGGTAGTGACAAGATATGAAGAAAAGATGAGAAAATTTGGGGGAGTGAATGCGTAAAAGTGGTAAATGATAGATGGAAGAGTTATTTATAGGCTCGCATCATGACGGTTCAATATCACAGGTGGCCGACCGTCATATGACAAGCATTAAATACCTTGAAAGGCTAAATCTATGGGACAACTATCACAAACGTCATAATCGATCCCTGTTAAAATGTCGGCTTATGACCCGATCGAACCACCAAAAATCACATCGATTCTCACTGCATCCTTCGTGAGAAATGAGGGGACTATCTGTATACGGTCAAAATAGATTTTGGCCTTTCTACGTTCGATCGAGTTCAAGTGTTAAAAAGTCGGAGTGAGATTTTGGGAGTGAGCTCCGAAGTCAGTACTAACGATCCTCGAGTCCGAAGGTCACTCGAGGAGTCGGCTCGATAACCTTATCGAGCCCGTGACCGAATCGATCCGTAAGGCACTGCTTCGAGGTCGGAAATACGTGACGCCCATCCCGAAGGTCGAACTCGAGCCAAGACCTAAGGGCCAGACCCAGTAATGAGTTCGAGCCAGTATCGAGCTCACAGACAAGAGCCGTTTCAACCGCACCAAGAGAGAGAGTCTTGGCGGGAATCGAGGAAGAGACAAATCATTATGGGTCTTCCACTATATGCTTTATTTTATTATTTTTTGTAATGACCCTCTACTATAAAAGAGGGAATCCTTGTAATCTATGGATATACTAAATACACGGAATAGATTGGAACAAAAAGATCTTTTCTCCTATAAAAAGATATATCCTTGTGCTCGTTTTACTGGATCTTATTCATTCTTTTTGTTCATCATTGTCATTCTCATAATCAAAATACTTGTGTCGTTATCTTTATATAAAAAGGTATTACATATCCTTAGAACCATATATAAATTTAACATTATCCGATTTTTCGGGTAAATAACTTGTTCCGTTGACCTCCGAGACTTTCGTCCTTGCTTATTTTCTATGGAGAAATGTGCATAAGTATGTTAGACGATGTTATTGTTTCACTACAAGAAATGAGGCCTTTTGGCCCAGCCCACGCTTGTGCGGTTAAGGTTGTTGTACACGACCTCATAAGAAAAGAATGAAAAAAATGATGTTTTCAGATTCTGGTCTTTGATATAAAGAAATAAGGAATAACGAAGGGAACATTTTCAAATTATCTCCTAGCTGTGGAACAAGAAAGACATGGATAATTTACTCATGTAAACCAATAAAAAAAACCAAAAAAGAAAAAAACAAAGTCGAGTCTTATGTCGGATTTTCTCAAAATCCTTAAGAAACTTATTGAATTTATGAAAGAGAGAGAGGCTCTTGTTGGATTTCATTAGGTATACAAAGGTACACATAGGACTTTCCTGCAATACATAGTGGTTAGCTTCGAATCACTTTGTGGCGACGAAAGTCGCAACAAAAGCAAATATGTCGCCACAGAGGGCAATTCGTGGCGACCAACGGGTAGCTTCAGTGGTTGATACTAATCCGCGATGACAAACTAAGTCGCCACAAAAGGTGAGTATCTGTAGCGACCATGGTTGTCACTAAAGGTTATTAAAATCGCCAAAGAGTACAAACTAATGTGTTCAGATAAAGGGGCACCATTGAAAGAAAGGTTTTTTTGGCGACCATGATCGTTACAAAACATCATTCGTGGTGACTTTGAGTCGCGCCAAATAACCTATGTTCCTTAATAGAATTTTAGTGGCGACAATAGGTAGCCACAATTTTTTTTTTTTTGAAAAAATAAAAAATATATTTTACTATAAACGCATTAATTGCCAAGCAATATAACAGTAGTCTATTACCAATACAAAGATAATACCAAAACTATTTCATTACTGAGATATTGTCACGACCCAAACTAATAGGCCGCGACGGGCACCCGACGCCTTACTCAACCGAATACTAACGTAATGTATTTTTCGTATCATATTATCTTTGGTAAATGAGCCGGAAAGGCTGTCATGAGATAATTAGAATAAAACATGAGGTAATACTCGACATAGGATGACCCAACATGACATACCGACTTATACATATAATATACGGGCCTATAAGGCCAACATGTTCATTTGTATACTCAAAACATAGGCTGACAAGGCCATACAAGTATCCATTTACCTAGCATCTGTCTACAAGACTCTAAGAGTACATAAATATCATAAATGTCAGGATAGGGCCGCCATGCCGATCAATACTTGTCCAAATCACACTGACCAAATAGGAAACTTTGGAGCAATTGGAGTGCACTAACACCTTCCGCTGAGCTGATAGCCTACTTGAAGGACTCTCAACTTGTCTATCGGAATCTGCGGGCATGAAACGCAGCGTCCCCATACAAAAGGAATATTAGTACAAATAAAGTACTGAGTATGTACGGTATGAAAGCAGTATATAGTAAACATGAAAGAAATATGGAAGAGAAGACTCAACCTATAAGTCTTAATAGCTCTGTGAATCATGAAACATTTATAATGTTATGCATATTCATATAAATGTCATATCATGCATAGGTATATGTGTACATAACATCATCAAGCCTCTGAGGGCATCCCATCATATCATCTCGGCCACTGTGGGCAAAATCATCAACGTATACCAGCTGATCAGGTAGTGGTGCATATATAATGCCATTCCCATATCCCGTATACATATAATATAAGCGTATATAACGCCATTTGGTCATGGGTCAATGGACATATATAAATGAATAAAATTCATAAGAAGTAAGTTAATAAGACTTCTCGGAATTTCATAAGATCACTATGCCTTCGAATAAACTTTTTTAACTACGTATTTTTCTGAGACCCATGAACAGAAGATATAATAAGACACATGGAAAATCAAGAACATAGGCCCCTAGTGCTTCTATGAATAGAGACGTTTATAAAAGTTGCGCGTTTGCTCGTTTAATTTATATCGTGTGGATCATGCCAAAAGAAAAGAAGGAATAACCTTAACAAACCTCAATTCCATCTTTAGATGACTACGACTAGTAAATCCTTCTGATAAACATCTAACCTCGAGTTCTCATACAAGCTCGTTGAAGGTCATAGACGTTGGATCGAACTTGGATTGCATTCTTGATCGCTTCACGTTAATTTACATCACTATGAAATAACACCCGATTCACTTTAGAACTTATGAACAATATTTCGTGTGGAATAGAGTTTATGTATTTCATGGTTAAGATTATCACTAATTTTCCTAAAGTGAAATCTCAACAAAAGATTTTTGTTGATGCTAAGAATGGGACGTTGCTACTATAAGAAAAAGAAATCACTAGATGCCATACAATTTTGTCTTCTTAATGGCATTCTTAACAAAATGAGATAAAGATGTAAATGTCACTTTTTCCCTTGATATGGACCCCTTTGATACATACAACTCAACACATGTCTTTAAACATTGCCACCACCTCCTTAAGCACATGAACATATATCAACTTGCTGCCAAATTTCTATATCTCACGTGGATGAGTCCCCCTAATCGTTACCCAAAAATCTCACTTAAATATTTCACAAAATATATTTTTTAAATTCTACATTTTCCAAGCTAATATAAAGAGTATAAAGTTTTGTACTAATTCTTAAAATGTCATACTTCGACGAAACTCATTTTCTTCGATTCGCTTACCCTCTCACCTTTATAAATTTACTTATTACTTGTTTGAAATAGCATAATACTTATAACCTCAAACTAATCTTGTCCTTGAACTGATGTCAATTATCTTACGACAAATCCAACGTATAATACTACGGGATGTAATATCACTCCCCTCTTTGGAACATTCGTCCTCGAATGTTGATTGATGTACTTATCGGTCTCATAACCGGATAGCTTTTATGAATGATTTTAATATTGTCCTTTCCATCTAGGCAACTGTTCTGTGAATAAATCCTAAGTCCGGGGCATTCCCACCTTTAGGCCTCTTTCTCACACCACGACCTGTGCTCGAAATTCTTCCAATCTCGTAACTGTTGCTACCTCCCGTCATGCAGCCTGTACGACTTTTTTCTTGTATGTGCGCCTATGCGACTCTTCCCTCCAGCTTTTAGCCAATCTCTAGGCTTCACTTTGGGAACATGTACAAAACTTGACAAGATGTCCCTTTGGGCATGTATTGGTGTACTGAAGTTCTTCGCTCAGTACTTTATTGAAATTACGACTATTGTTGTATCTTGTTTCATAGCCTTGGTTATCTATCCTTATGGCTTTACTACATATAGGTAGGTCATACTATACCCTAACTCTTACTTCGATTTATTATTACTGAGGTCTGCTACCCAACTCCAGGTTTCTCTCTCGCTACTTATCATATATGTATAAATCTAAGTCCTTTAATGCTTCCTCATTACCATTCATCTTAATAATGACAGCCTAATCTCATCTCATACTTTGTAACTTTTATCCATGCAGTGTTGATTCATCTTAATGTTGACCCATAATCTACCACTAATAACTTGAAACCTCTTAAGTAATACATTGTCACTGGGGCTCACGTCTCATCGGGAAACATCTGAAGTGATTTTTGCTGATCCACCTAGGGATGATACTATACTTCAATAACGATATTTCATAGCATCCCAACGTGATTCATCTTATGGGGGGGGGGTTTTCTAATCCCGTGCCGCCTATGAAATCCTTTTTTCTTTAAATCATTACTCAATCGAATGCCCAAACGTCATCCTTTATCTATTACAATTACACCCTTATTCTATTACCAGGGCAGCATTCCATCTCTTCTAAATGCTACTAGTCTTAGACTCATTTACAATCATTAAAGCTATACTGAGCTTTTTATATCTTACAAAAACCAATAACTCTCTTGTTTTGATGGGCTTAATCCCGAGGACTTATCGATTCTCGTCACCTTCTCACTCACCTTTTCTTATCCTTACTCCTGTCTTCCTAAAACCTTGTCGCTCTACCATACTCAACCTTCCTACAACTTGCTAGCACCATAGATTTCCTTATGTTATTCTGGAACATCAAGCGAGACACCACATCGTATCTAACTCTTCTTTACTCTCTTAACTAGACTTTTCGGTACCTAGAAATCATAGGCTGGAAGATATGCCACTAGTGACACCGCTATCATTCCTGGATACTGAATCCCAGCGCTTTTAGCCCTCTATCTGAAGTATGGATTATTCATAACCTTCTACACCTAAGTATCCCGTACGTTGTTCACATTTACCTTTATTTCCTTAAGATCTTACATTGTATCCTCTATCTCTTTCATACCCCCCCCTCCACATAGGTATAATTCACATCCACAACTTAAAGCTCTCTTATAATACTTGCACCTCTACTGCATACACAATCGGGTGGGAGCTCTATGACTTCTTATGAGGTCGGTACTCTTCTAACTGGCTTTATCTTAGTTCCCACGTATGCCAAAATTTTTGTGCAACTCATATGATCTCGAATATTACTTTTGGTTTCACTTCCCGCTCATTAGCCACAATAGGTGCCACTCTCTTATGGAGTGCATACAATGTTGTAGTGAGATTTCTATTACAAGACCATTTCTTTTTCAAGTTACTATGCTTAGGTTGAAGCCTTCTTCCTTATTTCCTCAACTAGTCTTTTGTTGTAGTACTTAGGGATACCTTATGGCTCTTGTCAAGTTGCAAGCTAATTACATCATATTCTTGCTCGTCTATAATTATTCCTAGTTACTACCTCCGTGCCCTTGTGCTCGTTGGGTTGCTTCTGAACTAAAATTTCTGACTGTCTTCCCAGTGGTACTCTTTTTTATTTTTGTAACACTTATACGGTACCTTTAACTACCCCAACTCCTATCTGAATATTTCTCAAGGATCACGATGTCATATCTGTGAGACTGAATTCCCCATGTTAGGGTTCACTATGTTTATCTTGCATGATCTGTTGATTTGTCTGTATCCTCTTATTTATCCATAACTAGGCTCTTCCTGATTCAACTACTAACTACTCGTTGGCCCATTCTCGTATCAATATTCCGCGTAATCTTTCTTGGATTATTTCCTTTATCTTAACTTACCTCTCGCACTGGCTCCTTATTAATTAATAACATCCCGGGCAGAAACCCTTACTTCCTTTCCTTGACGTCGTGCTTGCATAATGTTCTGGAATCGTAGCATATCTGTAGGATTTGAATAAGTTCAATCTCATCCCTTTCTCGTTTTTATCGCATTCTTCCTTTACTATTCCATAGTTACTAGAACCACTTAATTCTGACTTAATTCCACATCATTCCATATTCTCCCTTTAGGGGAGTACTAAGATTTAGTGCTACGACGATCTACCTATAGATGTTTTACCTCTTCATCTTTGACAGTTTTTCACATCATCGATGACCCTTACTTGCCTTGTTGTAACCTTTCTGTACCAAGGATAAAAAAAATTCCTTACTCACGAGGGTGACACCTAGTGTAACTGGCACACATAGTCCCTTAAGCTTAATTTTGCTCACATTGCTTGCTTTAGGAAGCGTCTTCCTGAATGACCTTTAAAGGTTATTCTTCTGTCGTCCATTCTATTATTGCTGGAACGTAATCTCTGAAATTCTCATGATGCCGACTATTATCAAATCTCTCAGTCCCTAATTCATATTTAGTTTATCTTGTTCACCAGCCCATACTAATTTGTATTACTCTAGGGTCTAACTTTTCCGTTTGGTAATCACGTTAGAATCACGAACTTATTTCTCGAAATGAGGATACGACTTTATGGCCTATACTCTTTTGTTGTACCAAGGCATGTCACCTCTCGTCTTTTCCTTTCCTTGACTATAGACTCTGTAATACTATCATTTTTTTTTATCTACCATTGTCATCCATGTATCACATCTTACTCATAATGCTTCATTAACTCTCTTCTTATTTCTCTGCTAACATTTCTGTCTATTACTTTATTCTAAAAACTTCAACAAGATATTATTTTGCTTTTAACTCCCCTTGATCCATCCACTGGCTCTTCGGGTTGCCTAACATTCTCTCTCTATTAGGAACGGGAGCCATACTAAGGTAATATTTATCCCTTTCAGGATTCCAGTGCCCGTTTTTGTAAACTTTTTTTTTTGAACATTCTAGTATTCATATCTAGCTGTACTATTCTAGAATGCACCATCTAGGTGTCTCACAAGGAGATCTATTAGCACATTTGCAATTATAACGACCCGAGCGGTCGTTTTGAACATTTGCACTTCGCTCGGTTGTTTGAGGGCATGAGTAGCTCTGTATGATGTGCTCTGACTTATGTGAATCTTTGGTTTTGGTTTGTAGGTATTTCGGAACCGAATTGGAAGAAAGAATTTTATTGTTGAAGCTTTAAATTGGGATAGTTGACCAAATTTGACTTTTTAGCATTTGACCTCGGATTGGAATTCTGATGGTTCCGTTCGTTTCGTTAGGTGATTTTGGACTTATGAGCGCGTCCGGAATGTATTTTGGAGGTTCGGAGTGGAATTAAGCTTGAATTGGCGAAAGTTGAAAATTTAGCGATTTCGGCCAGCAGTGAAAAATTTGATATCGGGGTCGGAATGGAATTCCGAAAGTTGGAGTAGGTTTGTAGTGTCATTTGTGACGTGTGTGTAAAATTTGAGGTCATTCGGACGTGGTTTGGTTGGTTTCGGCATGTGATGCCGAATTTTGAAATTTAGAAGTTCTTAGGCCTGAATCCGAGGGTAATTTGGTATTTTGATATTGTTTTGAGTGATTCGAAGGTTCGACTAAATTCGTATGGTATTTTAGGATTGGTTGGTATGTTTGGTTGAGGTCCCAGGGGCCTCGGGTGTGTTTCGGGGTGAGTTTTGAGCGAGTCCGGGCATTTCCGGAACTGAGGCATGGTTCTCGTGCATAAAATTTCGCTGAGGGTGGCAAAAATTCCGCTGAGGGCGGAGGAAGGGGCGCGTACCGCGTAAATTGGGTCGCGGAGGCGCTCGAGGGCAGATCTGCAGTTTCGCTGCTCCGACTTCGAAAGCCTATATCTTTTGATCTACAAGGAATTTTGAGATGATTCAAAAACGAAAGTTGTAGCCCTTCATGTCTATTTTCCAGAAAGGTAAAGATGTCATCATTTGGATATATCTAAAGAAAGTTATGGACAAAATACTAAAACCTATCACTACAGCCACCAGAAGCGCGGACATCGCTACTTTTTCGCGACCGCGGGGGTTGGATTTTCGCGGCCGCGCCTGGATTTGAGCGGTCAGCATAGTGGATATCAGAGAGTGCACTATATAAATGGGGTATAGGGCATTATTTCATATTTTGGACCTAGGGAGCTCGGTTTGTGGCGATATTTCGAGGGTTTTTCAAGAAATTCATCGGGGTAAGTGATTCTAACTCGAATTTGGTTAATAATCATGAATATATCAATGATTTCATCATTTGATTAGTACTTTGAGGTAGAAATTTGGGAAAAAATGTAGAAACTTCAAAAAATGAATTTTTGAAATTTGAACATCGAATTGGAGTCAAATTCGAGTGAAACTAGTATGGTTGGACTCGTGAGTGAATGGGTTTCCTAGTTTTGTGAATTTCGTTAGATTTTGAGACGTGGGCCCGGGGGCCGGGTTTGACCAATTTAGGGATTTATGGTTTAATTTGATAATTTTCATATGGGATTCATTCCTTTAGCGTATATTGATGATAATATACTGGTTTTGGATAGATTCAGAGTATTTGGAGGCCGAATCGAGGGGCAAGAGCATCGCGGGTAGAGTTTTGTCCGGTTTAAGGTAATTAACGATTATAAATCTAGTCGTGAGGGTATGAAACCCCGGATTTGGTATCATTCTACTATTTTGAAGTGACGCACATGCTAGGTGACGGGCGTGTAGGCGTGCACTATTGGGGATATTGACTTGGTCCATCCCGTAGCAATTGTAAATTTGCGCATTTCAACATCTTGAAACTATATGATACTTATATGTTTTAGAAAGAGTTTCTGTAAATTGGGTTGAATGTCATGTTTGGGCCTTATGCCAGTGCTGTTTGGACCCTTAGGGACCTTTTTATTATCCTCTCATTGTTTTCGATTGAAAATTTATACTCAGTCATGGTTAAACCTGATTACTGCATAACTCAGTTTTATTACTCGATTTTGATGCATATAAATGTTGTTTTGGGTTGAGCACCCTATTTTTACTGAAATGCCCGAGTGTCTTGAGAGGTTTATGACTAAGTGAGGCCGAGGGCCTAATTTGTGAGGATATTTATGGGATTGGGCTGCACGCCGCAGCATGTTGTATATTTATAGGATCGGGATGCACGTCGCAGCATGTTGCATATTTATGGGATCGGGTTGCACGCCGCAACATGTTTGATATAGGCCGAGGGCATGAGTGATTTATGCCATGATTTTGATTGATATAGCGCTTGGGCTAAAGATGCCCCTTCGGAGTCTGTACACACCCCAGTGAGCGGAGGTACCTAGTGAGTGCGAGTGCCGAGTGCTGAGTAACTAAGAGGCATGGGTGATTATGAGGTATGCCCGAGTGGAAAGAGTAATTGTGAGGTTTGCCCGAGTGGCAAAGAGTGATTGTGAGGTATGCCCGAGTGGCACGAGTGACTGTGAGGTTTGCCCAAGGGGCTATATATGAGTGATGTTTTGCTCGATGAACTATTTATGATTTCATCATTTTGCTCACCTTTGCATTTTTCCTCTGTTTGAAAACTGTTGAAAAATATCTTTAAATGATTTTTACTGAAACTAGGTTTAAACGAGATGTTTTGATTCAAATTCTTATTTTAAAAGCATGTGGTATTTTACTGAGATTTCCTGATATGAACGTTATATGCTTTATTGCTTGTCACTACTGCTCAGTCTTTATTTATTGTTGTTACTTACTGAGTTGGCATACTCACGTTACTCCCGGCACCTTGTGTGCAGATCCAGGTGTAGCTGAACACGGTAGCGGTTGTTGATTATTCTGGTTGCAGATTTTCCCGGGGATAGCAAGGTAGCTACCTGGAGATCACAGCCCTGCTCTTCTCCCTCTTATCTTCCTTTAGTTGTATTTAGCTATTTTCCAGACTGAGTTAGTCTTGATAGTGTTAGACATATTATAGTAGATGCTCATGACTAGTGACACCCCGATGTCGAGCTTTTCTTTTTCGCTCTTTTGTTTTGATTTGAACTCTCGGTTTGTTTTGGAATGAGTCGGCGTGCCTAGTACCACGAGAGGCGCCATCACGACAGGTTAGGTTTTTGGGTCATGATAGATTGGTATCAGAGCCTAGGTTACATAGGTCTCACGAGTCATGAGCGTGTTTAGTAGAGTCTTGTGGATCGGTACAGAGACGTCTGTACTTATCTTCGAGAGGCTGCAGAACCCTTAGGAAAATTTCACTTTCTTGTATTCTATCGTGCGAAATTGATTCAGCTTGAAACATAACTCTTTGATTTTCTTCCACACATCTCGTATGCACACATGAGCGCTCGGTATCGGGTGTGCATCACCGGCTTGTGATTCTATGAACAAGGTTGATATGGGTATTTTGTGTTTGTGGTGGTGGATTGGTCTGGAGGACTTGAGGCCATGGTTAGACCGCAGCTTAGGCTCGGTAGCTTCAGTTGTAACCTATATATTTGAACTTATAAGTCCGATAATGTCCCTACGAGTAGAAATTTATGGCTCGATGAGCGGTGGAATGGCTTTATGGTGAGTATGACGTAACTGCGGAAGGTGTTAAGATGATGTGAATGTGACGAGAAGTATTTTCTTGTAATGTAAAGGAAGGCCATTGGGTACTTGATTTTAATTTTGATGTGACGTATGGTCTCGAGTGTGAATATTTTGAAGGATCTTTCACGTTGTTAAATTTTGGGGCAAATTAAATTCTCATGTCTGTCAATGAGTTGGACTCAAGAAAAGTAAGTGGTTGGGTAGTAATGGTGGTTGCGAATGGGTATTTTGATGTTGATGGCTCGAGAAAGAAAATCTTTGAAGAGACTTAGAGTCGGTAACCTTCTATTGTTTCTGGTACGACATAGATGCATTTCGAGTTGATGCAGCAATTGGCCAGCAAAGTATGAGGAAAGATATGATGGGAAGCGTTTCATGGTGGTTGAAGTACTAGCGGGTCAAGTAGGAGAAGTAGAGGTTGAGAAGTTTCTTAAAGGAGATGATTTAACCGAAGTAAGAGTGGTAGATTAGCATATGAATTCACTGGTAGGGTAGTCGTGCGCCTTGAGAAAGTGTAAAATGGTTTGGAATCGTGTAAGTATGTGATTTGGCCTGTAGACTCTATTTGGAGTGATGGTTAATGTACAAAGTAAGATTTAATATGGCAGAAAGGAGTGTGTTTGAAATGAAGAGAGGCGTGAAGATTTGATTATCGTGTGAGGTGCAATATGACTTGAGTTCGGAAGATATTTTCTAACATACAGTTGATGTCAATAGGGAAAGTGCAGACTTATACAAATGGTGGGCGAGCATGAACTACGGAGAATTTACGGATTTCATGGTCATTGCACTTAGTGCAGTGTCATTGGGAGATGTCGGTAAGGAATTCCATAGGTGGGTTATCTCCTGTGTGCAGCTAGTGGTAGCGTGATGTTGATGAAGCTTTTGCGAGGAATATTACTTGCTACCCGGTAGGAGGTCGCGTGTGTGCTTGTGGCTGACGATTTAGAATGTTTATGAAAAGCTTAATGAACTTAATGAAAGACTTCGAGAAGTCTGGCGGGTTAACGGTGCGAGATCTTGGTAATTGAGAAGGAGAAATCCTTGCGGGTTCTAATTTTATATAATTACAGCTTGAGGGTAAGTAGGGGAGTCTGCTATCGACGAGTTGATTGCACAGTTATGTGTCGTATTAGTTTCGATTCGGGGTATACTAGTGAATCAGTTATGACTTACAGAGGTCGAGATCGAGGATGACTCGGGTAAAGGAATTTCTGGACACAAGTTGAATTGCACTCTGTGGTTATAGGAGGACCATAAAATAATTGAGTGGTTATTCACGAAGAATGTAGTGTACATGGAGCGGGAATTTGCTCGGTTTTGTAGGAGTGTGAGTTACTCTTTATTTCCCTTGGGTGTTGGTGTGCTAATGGGGCACATGTCATTTTGGTCCGTTTGGTCGGTTAATTCGAGATTTGAGTAGCGTGGATGACTCTCGAGAATGGTTCTGATAGATTCAAAATTTATGTGTAACAATTGGGGATCTTCAGAATGTGTATTTAGCTAGAAATTGAGATTCACGTTGGAGGGTGTCAAGACTTGTGGCATTTCTAGATCATTATGGATTCTACATTTCGGTATCAGGAAAGGGGAAGAATAGTTCGAATTCATAGAAAGTCTCCTTAGAGTAAGTGTTTGATGTGTGGTACCTTTGGGATACAAAAAAAGGGAATTTAGCGGCTTATAAGCCTTAGGGCGGTGTGATTATGTGCTAGAGGTCGTGGGGCAAGTTTTAGTTAAGGATAGTAGTGTTCTAACAAGGAAAAAGTAGCAATTCGAAGGCAATTTGGAAAGGACTTGGAGAAATAGGACAGCTTAGTTATGTGCAAATGGGTTCCAAAATATTCATGATGGTTTCTACCATGGTTTGAACCAGATATTTTCTACCGATGTACGGAACGTGTTGTGTGTTATGATTTCCTCCTAGAAAGAAGCAAGAAAGAGGTTTCTGACTAATAAGGTATGTAATTTGCTAGTGACTCAGAGTTGATAATGGAATTCTTATGCTTGTCACATGATGGCATAATAAATGTGGTGTGTTGTGCGGGAATAGGATTTACATGTATAAGGTCACAATTCAGTTTTGAAGGGAAGGACATAAATTCTTAGGCAGCATGGACGGTTTCAGATGACTAGGTAAATGATATTACTATTTGGTATAGCGTGATGAGAGTGTACATTTTAAAAGGGGCAGTGTGTTTTGATTTATGGGTACTTCGCTGGTATTGCGGCACTCTCCCGGTTGATCAACTGTTGATATTCAAATTTTTGCTAGGTGGAACAAAAGAATTTTTAAAGTATTTCTCGTGAGATGATTGTGTGCGAGAGAGGCGTTAGGCATTCGGACGGTGGAGGTGGAATCAAATATGGTAGTTCGTGTGCTCTATGGATTTGGAGACTGGGAACTTTAATGAGTAGATAATTTCATAGTTGTGGGCTGTGGAGACATAGCCAAGGTTAGTCAAAGGTTAGTGTGTGTTGTGATTCAGTCATTGTTGGGCTTATTTGTGTTCTGGAATGAGTTATGAGATACTCTTCCATGCTACGAGGAGTTATGATCCGTTGGTTTTAGGCAGGCATGGTGCAGTATATTTGGGATGATATTGATGTTGATCGGCTTAGAAATTTTGCTATAGTTCCTATCGAAGGGGAAGGAGTTCCACCACTTGTATATGCGATGAATGGTTATGGGTTCCTGCATGTTTCTTTCATCATTGGCAGTATATGAAGGTGTTTGAACGGGTCTCTATTTGATAATAGGTTTATTACCGGAATTGGGTTGTTCTGAGCAGCCACTGTGATCATAAATAATCGCTACGGGTGTTTGAGTTATGTGAGATATCATGTGATTTCATTTTGAGTTATGGCTCTGGTTGGGTACAGCTTGTTCAGACTTATACGGTATGGGATAGGGTGACGTGGGATCACCCCCGGGTATGTGCATTTGAAAGTTACACGGCGATTTGATGGCTTTTGGAACAACCCTGGGCACGTTCGAGGGCGAACGTATATTTAAGTGGGGGAGGATGTAACGACCCGATCAGTCATTTTGAATATTTGCACTTCGCTCGGTTGTTTGAGGGCATGAGTAGCTTCGTATGATGTACTTTGACTTGTGTGAATCGTCGGTTTTGGTTTGCAGGTATTTCGGAACCGAATTGGAAGAAAGAATTTTATTGTTGAAGCTTTAAATTGGGAGAGTTGACAAAATTTGACTTTTTACCATTTAACCTCGGATTGGAATTCTGATGGTTCCGTTAGCTTCGTTAGGTAATTTTGGACTTAGGAGCGCGTCCGTAATGTGTTTTGGAGATCCGGAGTGGAATTAGGCTTGAATTGGCGAAAGTTAGAAATTTGGCGATTTCGACCGGTAGTGGAAAATTTGATATCGGGGTCGGAATGGAATTCCGGAAGTTGAAGTAGGTTTGTAATATCATTTGTGACGTGTGTGCAAAATTTGAGGTCATTCGGACGTGGTTTGGTTGGTTTCGGCATCGGATACCGAATTTGGAAATTTAGAAGTTCTTAGGCTTGAATCCGAGGGTAATTTGGTATTTTGATATTGTTTTGAGTGATTCGAAGGTTCGACTAAGTTCGTATGGTATTTTAGGATTGGTTGGTATGTTTGGTTGAGGTCCTAGGGGACTCAGGTGTGTTTCGGGGTGAGTTTTGAGCGAGTCCGGGTATTTCCGGAACTGAGGCATGGTTCTCGTGCTTAAAATTTCGCTGAGGGTGGCAAAAATTCCGCTGAGGGCGGAGGAGGGGGCGTTGACCGCGTAAATTTGGTCGCGGAGGCGCTCCAGGGCAGATTTGCAGATTCGCTGGTCCAACTTCGGAAGCCTATATCTTTCGATCTACAAGGAATTTTGAGATGATTCAAAAATGAAAGTTATGGCCAAAATACTAAAGCTTGTCACTACAGCCACCAGAAGCGCGGACAGCGCTACTTGTTCGCGACCGCGGGGGTTGGATTTTCGCGGCCGCGCCTAGATTTTCGCAGTCAGCATAGTGGAGATCAGAGAGTACACTATATAAATGGGGTTTAGGGTATTATTTCATATTTTGGACCTAGGGAGCTCGGTTTGTGGCGATATTTCGACGGTTTTTCAAGAAATTCATCGGGGTAAGTGATTCTAACTCGGATTTGGTTACTAATTGTGAATATATCAATGATTTCATCATTTCATTAGTACTTTGAGGTAGCAATTTGGGAAAAATTATAGAAACTTCAAAAAATGAATTTTTGGGATTTGAACATCGAATTGGAGTCGTATTCGAGTGAAACTAGTATGGTTGGACTCGTGAGTGAATGGGTTTCCTAGTTTTGTGAATTCCGTCGGATTTCGAGACCTATTTCGGGATTTGTGGTTTAATTTGATAATTTTCATATGGGATTCATTCCTTTAGCGTATATTGATGATAATATACTGGTTTTGGATAGATTCAGAGTGTTTGGAGGCCGAATCGAGGGGCAAGAGCATCGCGGGATAGAGTTTTGTCCGGTTTGAGGTAAGTAACGATTGTAAATCTAGTCCTGAGGGTATAAAACCCTGGATTTGGTATCATTCTACTATTTTGAAGTGACGCACATATTAGGTGACGAGCGTGTGGGCGTACACTATTGGGGATTGTGACTTGGTCCGTCCCGTAGCAACTGTAAAGATACTTATATGTTTTAGAAAGAGTTTCTGTAAATTGGACTGAATGCCATGTTTGGGCCTTTTGCCAGTGCTGTTTGGACCCTTAAGGGCCTTTTTTTATTATCCTCTCACTGTTTTCGATTGAAAATATATACTCAGTCATGGTTATACCTGTTTACTGCATAACTCAATTTTATTACTCGAATTTGATGCATATAAATGTTGTTTTGGGTTGAGCACCCTGTTTTTACTGAAATGCCCGAGTGGCTTGAGAGGTTTATGACTGAGTGAGGCCGAGGGCCTGATTTGTGAAGATATTTATGGGATCGGGATGCACGCCGCAGTATGTTGCATATTTATGGAATCGGGTTGCACGCCGCAACATGTTGCATATTTATGGGATCGGGCTGCACGCCGCAGCATGTTGCATATTTATGGGATCGGGCTGCACGCCGCAGCATGTTTGATATAGGCCAAGGGCCTGAGTGATTTATGCCATGATTTGGCTTGATATAGCGTTTGGGATGAAGGAGCCCCTCCGGAGTCTGTACACACCCCCAGTGAGCGCAGGTACCTACTGAGTGCAAGTGCCGAGTGCTGAGTGACTTGGAGGCACGAGTGATTGTGAGGTATGCCCGAGTGGCAAGAGTGATTGTGAGGTTTTCCCGAGTGGCAAAGAGTGATTGTGAGGTATGCCCGAGTGGCACGAGTGACTGTGAGGTTTGCCCGAGGGGCTGTATATGAGTGATGTTTTGCCCGAGGGGCTGTTTATGATTTCACCATTTTTCTCACCTTTGCATTTTTTCTCTGTTTGAAAACTGTTGAAAAATATCTTTAAATGATTTTTACTGGAACTGGGTTTAAACGAGATGTTTTGATTCAAATCCTGATTTTAAAAGCATGTGGTATTTTACTGAGATTTCCTGATATGAACGTTATATGCTTTAGTGCTCGTCACTACTGCTCAGTCTTTATTTATTGTTGTTATTTACTGAGTTGGCGTACTCACGTTACTCCATGCACCTTGTGTGCAGATCCAGGTGTAGCTGGACACGGTAGCGGTTGTTGATTATTCTGGTTGCAGATTTTTCCCGAGGATAGCAAGGTAGTTACGTGGCGATCACAACCCTGCTCTTCTCCCTCTTATCTTCCGTTAGTTGTATTTAGCTATTTTTCAGACTGAGTTAGTCTTGATAGTGTTAGACAGATTGTAGTAGATGCTCATGACTAGTGACACCCTAATGTCGGGCTTTTTTTTCCGCTCTTTTGTTTTGATTTGAACTCCCGGTTTATTTTGGAATGAGTCAGTTTGCCTAGTACAACCATAGGCGCCATCACGACAGGTTAGGTTTTTGGGTCGTGACAGCAATATCCTTAGGAAATGTTAACTAATGCAATAATTCATCCGCCATTTTGGGTCACTCAAACCCTAGCCGGATCCTGATATCCCGTCCTTCTCTTAAACTATATTTGTTAGCTCCCATAGGGCATAACTGAGATGGGTGCTGCCGATTGTACATACATATGTTACTGTTGAAGGTAACTCAAAATGCTTATATATCTCTGACTGAATTGTAAATACTGAAAATCTTCATTAACTGGGTGCCTCGTACCCTTCTTCACCTTTCTTCTTTTACTTGTTGAAACTTGTATCTACCTTCTGAATCTCTTATTTCTTTTCACCATATGGGTGGATAGATATTCTTGCCTTAAAACTCCTTATCAAGAAACTCACACGTCTTAGTACACACATGAGTTACTGAAGACCTCACATTTACTCATCATAAGCATAATGCAAAATCGAGTTCCTCTGACACAACTCTTCCACAGCCACATTCAATCTCTTACCAACTGTCTTTCTGGATGTAAGTATTGTTGTATTACAAATAGAATAGAATTTAGGAATTTGAATTTCTACAACTGAACTCTACCATACGATCTAGAGTAAGAAGAAAGAGTGACAGTCCTAAATGCCCTGTAGCTTCCTGCTGATAAGTGTGGTGCACAACACACCCATAAACAAGACTCTACTAGACACGGCTTATAGATTCCCTAGGACAGAACTGCTCTGATAATACTTTTGATACGACCAAACCAATGGGCCGTGACGGGCACCCGACGCCTTACTCAACCGAGTACCAACGTAACGTATCTTTCGTATCATACTATCTTTGGTAAATGAACCGGAAAGGCCGTCATGAGATAACTAGAATAAAACATGAGGGAATACTCGACATAGGATGATCCAACATGACATACCGACTTATACATATAATATACGGGCCTATAAGGCCGACATGATCATTTGTATACTCAAAACATAGGCTGGCAAGGCAATACTAGTATTCATATACCCGACATCTGTCTACAAGCCTCTAAGAGTACAAAAATATCATAAAGGTAGGGACAGGACCGCCATGCCAATCAATACCTGTCCAAATAATACTGACCAAATAGGAAACTCTGGAGTAATTGGAGTGCACTAACACCTTCCGCTGAGCTGATAGCCTACTTGGAGGATTCTCAACTTGTCCATCGGAACCTGCGGGCATGAAACGCAGCGTCCCCAGGAAAAAGAGATGTCAGTACAAATAAAGTACTGAGTATGTAAGACATAAAAGCCGTATATAATAAACATGAAAGAAACATAGAGGAAAAGACTCAACCTGTAAGTCTGAATAGCTCTGTGAATCATGAAACATTTATAATGTCATGCATATGCGCATAAATATCATATCATGCATAGGTATATGCGTACATAGCATCATCAAGCCTCTAAGGGCATCCCATCATATCATCTCGGCCACTGTGGGAAAAATCATCAACGTATACCAGCTGATCAGGTGGTGGTGCGTATATAACGCCATAACCTTTTCCCATATCCCATATACATATAATATACGTGTATATAACGACATCTGGTCATGGGTCAATGTACATATATAAATGAATGAAATGCATAACAAGTAAGTTCATAAGACTTCTCGGAATGTCATAAGATCAATATACTTTCGAATAAACTTTATCAACTACGTATTTTTCTGAGACTCATGAACAAAAGATATAATAAGACACATGGGAAATCAAGAACATAGGCATCTCTAGTGCTTCTACGAATAGAGGCGTTTATAAAAGTTGCGCGTTTGCTCATTTCGTTTATATCGTGTGGATCATGCCAAAAGAAAAGAAAGGATAGCCTTAACATACCTCAATTCCATCTTTGCATGACTACGACTAGTAAATCCTTCTGATAAACATTTAACCTCGAATGCTCATACAAGCTCGTTGAAGGTCATAGACGTTGGATCGAACTTGGGTTGCATTCTTAATCGCTTCACGTTAATTTACATCACTACGAAGTAATACCCGATTCACTTTAGAACTTATGAACAATATTTCGTGTGGAATAGAGTTTCTGTATTTCATGGTTAAGATTATCACTAATTTTCCTAAAGTGAAATCTCAACAAAAGATTTTTGTTGATGCTAAGAATAGGACGTTGCTACTATAAGATTTTTGTGGATTTTAAGAATGGGACGTTGTCTTCTTAATGGCATTCTTAACAGAAGGAGATAAAGGTGTAAATGTCACTTTTTCCCTTGACATGACCCCTTTGATACATACAACTCAACACGTCTTTAAACATTGGCATCACCTCCTTAAGCACATGAATAGATATCAACTGTCAAATTTCTATATCTCACGTGGATGATGTCCCTAATACTACTACAACAACAACATCCTAGTAAAATTTCACAAGTGGGATCTGGGAAAGATAGAGTGTACGCAAACCTAATAGTTATCCAAAAATCTCACTTAAATGTTTCACAAAATGTATTTTTAAAATTCTACATTTTCCAACCTAATATAAAGAGTATAAAGTTTTGTACTAATTCTTAAAATGTCAAACTTCGACGAAATTCATTTTCTTCGATTCGTTTACCCTCTCACCTTCACGAATTTACTTATCACTTATTTGAAATAACATTATACTTATAACCTCAAAATAATCTTGTCCTTGAACTGATGTCAATTATCTTACTACAAATCCAACGTACAATACTACGGGGTGTAACAGATATCATAATGTGAAGTGTACATAATACTTCATAATACATTGTAGTTGTATATAAACATGGCCAAAAAAAAACCCACAAAATATCTTCAAATTCCTTCTTGGCAACCAGCTCCCATCTTTGAAGAATCTGTGTCGCTGAAAACAAAACAAAAAAAAAGAGAAGAAGAATGCAAAGGTTCACTTTGATAATTCAATATTAAGCAGGAACTAGATTTTGAGAAACTCTAGGATCATCTTGAAAAAGATGGCAGAAACTATAACAAAGTAAATAATAGGATAAGATCATACAAACAAACTCAATAACATAAACGGATACAAGCTTCATACTCACAGCCAACTGTTCACCATGTAGACAAACGCTAATAAAACAATTTCCTCAAACAAAAAGAGCGCGATGACAAAACTTGTATTGTTTCTTATCAGGTATTAGATAACTAGCTACCTTTTTCTTTCTTCTGAGGTAATACAGGATGAGATATAATACCTTATTAACTGTAATTTGATTATTTAAGATATCGAACATAAACTTTTTAAAAATTGGTACAGGAACGAAGACCAACTTTCAGACTATCACTTTTTCTAAATCATAACATGTTCTAACATTTCAACCAAAAATTATAATAATAATTAATTAGGCACATGGAGCACAATAAAGAAGAGAGTACCAGAGATAGGACAATAATTTTTTAAAGCATGATCATGCAAAATGAACTAGACAAAGCAAACAAGATCCTGCAAAATGACTTAACAATTCTCTAATTAACCTGCTTGAACAAATTAGCAGAGACTAGAGTAGGCTAAGGAATCGCAATACCATTAGCTAAACCAGAAATTTTCTAAGCATGTAGCAAACAGGGTAGCAAGCAACAAATGAGAGATAACAACAGATTGATGCATCTCTTGAATCAAACAGTTTTAGTCTTAAGTTTATAGGACTACCGCTTCTCATGTGAGAGACAGAGTATGCCATAGATGATACTACTCAGTACTCATCATGCCTATAATTTGGTCAAAACAGTAGGCAACAAACGCTTAAATTTCCTAACAATGAATAGAAAATCAGGAATATAGGCACAAAATGAAGATTTATATTATGTCGCACATATAGGACGAGTAGCAATGCACCTGTTCAATTTTCCAAGAAGCAAGGATGAATAAAAATCATTCTACCTTATGTCGCACATAGGGGGAATGTTTTCTTTGAGATTCTCATACAATTTTCAATTAGTTACCATTGTTGAACAATGCAGCTGGTAGAAGGACTAGAATTTGATAGTAGTTATTTACCATATGCATGCCAGTGAACCTTGCATCTTGCACAATACAAACGATTTGTTCTTTCACATACTTCAAATTACTCACACGAAGGATTCAATTTCACATGCCTACTTTTTTAGCACGACATCCCTATTAGGGAAAAGAAAAAATCATAGGAAACAACAAAATAAGCAGGTATTAAAATGTGTATTAATCCACAAGTAAAGCAAAAACAGGACTTGGCCAGACAACTAGTATCTGCATAATGAACATTTAATTAGTTGTTTATGCTTACCTACTGCATTATTAAATTTAAGCTATTGGTTTTCAAATAGTCAAATTCTGATGCGCAGTCCTCTAAATTCCTATATCTAGTCTCACATTACACATCACATATCAGCAGAAGGTATCAAATTAGTCATATAACTCTCAGGCTATATCTTTTTAGTAGACCTTTTACTTGGGAAAGTCTTTTTCTTTTCTTTTCTTTTCTTCAATCTCAACTCACACTATACATCAAATGAAATTCGTTTTTCCTATTTTCGTGAAGTTCTCTATACTGTAAACTAATTCCAAGCCAATTTCGGATGTACAGATCCTAAGTACAGCACTACCTTTTGCATACAAACCTGTGCCACTACTCAAATTATCCAGTTGATATAAATAAAAAAGCCTCTACAGATGCCGTTCCTTATATATATTATTGCTTCATAAAAAAAATTTAATCAAAAGATAAATACAATAGCATGAGAGTTTATGATCGTTTAATAAGTACGAGAAACTTACCGATTTTGGAGATAAGGACCGTATTCAGTAGCGGAGAGGCGTTGATATCATATAGGATTTCAGATCTGAAGCAAAATTGTGAAATTGCTACCTTAAAGAAAGCCCTCAGAAAGGTCAATTCCGCATTAAGTCGATTTACTAGGGCTTGGGTAGATTTGGATTTACATAAAAATTTAAACAATACCAAACAAACGAAATAGTGGCGACTAAGAAGGTCTAAACAAAAGCTCCACATAAGTGGCGACAAAAGATATTTTAGCGCCGACAATTTTTCTGTCGCCACGAAAAGTATTTCAGTTTTATGGGAAACTTAGAGCCCGTTTGGACATAAGAAAAAAAATTTCTTTTTTCCTAAAAAATTTTTACTTTTTTCCGAAATCAAATTTGTTCATAAAATTTTCAATTTTTACTTGAAAATACATTTTGAAATTTTTCGACATTTTGAAAAACTCCAAAAAAATATTTTTCAAAATTTTCACTCAGATTACTCACAAAACTTCAAAAACAACCCAAAATTATATTTATGTCCAAACACAACTCTAATTTTCAAATATCATTTTTATTTGAAAAACTTTTTCACTTTTTTGGGGTATTTTACAATTCTTATATCCAAACGCCCACTTAGTATATATTCGGTGGCCAGTAATATCATATTTTTGCCGCGACTATCATAGTCGCCACTATAACCCGTCACAGAAAAGCACATTTCTTGTAGTGTGTATGTCTTATATGCGTTAGTTTCAGACAAGGCACAGACAAATTAAGGTGAACGGATTGGACAAAACACAAAACCTTTCTTACAGGAGTTTTTGGATCTTCACAAGAGAGTATCAAGATCGTAACACTGGAACATAGTGATGTTATGTTATAATTAAAAAAAATACTAGTATAATTTATTGTATGGTTAGTCACAAGTGGTACAACTTATGAGCTAAGTAGCGCTTCAATGAGAGTGATTTTTCCTTCGTAGTAGTGCAATACTACGACTGGCAAGGGATAATGAACTCCCCAGCTAACCAGTCCTACTTTGACCGTTGAAAAATTCACTTAACATCCAAAGATAATTTATAAAGAACCTAGTAAGCTGCCTTATTATGGAAAATAAAATTCATAAACTAAAAATCCTAGCTCCATCTGAAAAAAAAATTGAGATCACCTTGTTTCTCAGACCGAATGATACATTAAAAGTTTATGCTGCGCAAATAGAATAAATTTATTAAACATATAGAAAATCTTGAATCCTTTCAACAACTACAACTAAGGCAAAATACAGAAATACAAAAATATAAAATACTATTGTTGGGAGTCAAACTCAAGACCTTCGCTAACTAAGCGAGTGCAAACCAACTAAGCTACGAGAGTTTGTTGCTCTATTGTTTCAGTTTAAAACAATTAATCTCTTATTTCATGGATTTGCTATAAAATTTAAATATAGCTATAAATGATAAATTTGCTGAAAATATAGCTACAAAAAATAAATACAGTGTAAATATTTCATCTTTGCATTTTTAGATTTTTCATTCGTAGTTTTAAGGGCATAATTAGATAAAAATCACAAAAATGCATTAGTCGCTTTGCCATTATTTTGTATTCTTAAAATTAATTAATTAGTTCATTAGTAAATCATTAGCTAAAATTGATAAATAGGTTAGCCATACAAAATTGATTTTTTAAATAGAAACTGAGTCTAAAGTGGCTAATTTTGAAATATTAACAAAGAGTAAAGAGAGGTGGGGGCTGCGGAGTTTTCTAAGTCGTTTGGGCCGAGTGTTTGAGGTCCAAGTTCATGAGATGCACGCCCAGTCCATTCAAACAAGCCAGTCCACCCCCTGCATTAAACGAAACGACATCGTTTTGGTGCTCATCCACTACTAAAAAATCAGATTTTAGCGACGGACAAATTCTGTAACTAAATATAAAAATCCGTCACTAATATCATTCAACGATGGATTAGCAACGGATTATCAAGAAATTCTACTAGATATGAGCGTTTTAGCGACAGATTAGCGATCGTGAACTGGCCATCCCTTCCACATATAACTATCTCAGACTGACCCCCTACCCCCAATCTATCTCACAAACCCCTTTTTTCTCCTCTCTCTCTCTCTCAGCCCCGCCCCACGCTGCTGCTGGAAATCGCCCACGACGGCGGCCCACCTCCAATTAATCAACCCCCAAATACTACCCTGCAACCCCTCACATCACCTCTATTCTCAATATCTTATCTGTTTCCCCAAAAGATCACCTGATTTTCTCTAATTAAAGATCTCAGATCCAAAAAAAAATAATCTTTTTTCATCCCCTTTTGAATGGATCCGTTTCGAGGTAAAACTTACACCAAATGACTGTCCTTGATGAGTACTTTCTATTGGTACTGGTTTCACATCATTTCACGGCGGTAGGACTTTGGTTAACTTGTCGTTGACCTGCCGGAGCTTGAATAGTTTTCTTTGTCCTTTCTTTTTCGGTCAAAATCCTCAATATCTCAAATTGACAAACCTCCATAGCCTTGGAGTATCTCCCTATATTTGATTCTTCGGATGATCATGGTTGTTATCATTACATGTAGTATTGGCTTTGCCTTTCAAGCGTGAATCAGTGCCCGCGTAGCGATATCGACCACTGCCTGGATTCCCTGAGGCCGGCAGTGATGTCTTCATGAGTAATCCTTCTCTTCATTCCTTCATTTTCATTTTTTTTAGTTGTTCGGTCTACTGTTTGATTGATATCCGTTTATTTTGGCTGATTGCATTACATGTTTAAGAGTAGATTAATTAGTAGTTCGTTTCAGATTAATTGAGGGCATGTTTAGTTAGCTATGATTATATTGTGCTAAGGTCTGTTGATAAATTGGTAGTTGATTGTTAATGAGGTGCCATATTAGTTAGTACTATCATTGTTTCATTTAATTTTAATCTTGAAATTGGAATAGCAATTGATGTCTTCTGTGATTTTGATTTCCATTTAGTCTTGATGAGTTGGTGTTGCATGGTGTGGGCCATTTGGCCAGGGTGACTTGGCCCAGGGCCAAGAGTGTGTTATTTAGTAAAGCTAAGTATTAGGTAAAAGAAGAGCCAAAAGTAAAAAGAGTGATTGAATTCTGAAAATTACAAATATTAAAGTGGTGAAGGGCAATTTAGGGAATTAGCTTAGGAAATTTTAGTTAGTTAGAGAAGAAGCTTTTAGGAAAAAGAAAAAAAAGGACTGTCTCTGCAAAGAAAAAATAGAAACAGGTCAGAATTTGGGGAAAGGGGTAAAAATAGAAAGTTACAAGGGTGAAAAAGAAATAGAAAAATTTGTAGGTTGCCCTAAAATCCCTGTTATAAAAAGACACACTCTCATACATTTTTACACACGCAAAAATTACATCAACAGCTAAAAACCCTAGAGCTCCAAATCTGAGTTGCAAAGTTTCTTAAGAAAAACAACAGAAAAACTTCAAAAAAGAGGAGAAAAGCATAGTAGAAAAGGAGATTTTGAAGCTGTTTTCAAATTTTAATTCATCCATTTGATAATTCTGGGATTTCTCAAGTGATTGAGCTGTTAAAGGTGCTGATTTGTTGATTCTTCTTGTTCCTGGATTTACTGAGCTTCATTCTTCATTTCTTTACCTTTATTTGGCTATTCCGGCTTGTTTTCAAGTCTAGGTACACATCTATAAACTTGTACAATTTGAACTTCAACATAATCAGAATTCTTTGTTATTTTTATGAGTTTCAGTTGTGTTATTGTATTCATGCGATGCTTATGTTCACATATATGTGAGATGTTTATACAATATGTGTAAAATACCTGGAATTGTGGTTGAACAAAGGATGCATGCTTCTGATTAATTTTTCCTATTGACATTTCTGTATCACAAATTGTTTGAGTGTGAATTTTGATTCGAATGTGTTCCTGATGATGGGTTGAGAAGTGCCTAGTAGTTAAGCTCATGACAGGGAAGGGACTTTACTGCAATGAACATAGCTGTAATTCATAGATTTGGCCACTAGTTGGTCAAATATGTAAATTGCAAAGCCAAAATAGGGCCGTCAGAGGTGTTTGAAATCAATATAGATTTTGCTCAAATAGAAGTATAATTTTTTATATTTGGAATTGTAATATGAATTTGTGACATGTAGCTTTAATTTAAATGATTTGTGGAGTTAAATGTTAGAGTTTTGTTAGATTAAGATTTGAATGCAAGTACAAATGCAATGAGGATGATTCCAGTCAATTATATTCCTGTTATGTGTAAAAAAAAAATGTTCGACAATTAGTGTTAAAAATGTTAAATCCAGAGTAAATGTGGATTCTGGAATTTGAGTTGTTTGTTTTGCTATGATGAAGCCTGATTATGGGCCTGAAATTCAAAAGGAGCCTGGAACACAATGTTACAGGCCACCTAGTGGTGCAGAGTCAAATGGACCCACTGCTGGTTATACGTGTAAAAGGCTAAATAGGTGTAGGCTTAACACTTGAGCCCATTTTGTTGTTATCTGATCCACCAACAGAGTAATACCTTATTGCCCAAATGTCCAAACAATTTTATTTAAACAATGAAGAGGGACATAGTTGCATAATGCAAATGCCTTAGTGGATTTAAACCATTTATTCAGAATATCCCCGTTTCTTACATATTCAATTATCAGGTTGTAGCAAAGACCAAGTTTAACCCATTCATTTCAAAACAAATTAGTTGTAGGCTCCTTGCTATCCATTATCCAATATACATTTTTTCCCACAAATTAAATTCTATAATGCTTCTCCTTTTCGCTAGTCTCGAATTTAGGAAAACAAATAAAATACTTTTGAACATCGTAGAATGCTTTAAGCGCGATTTAATATATTATTGTAATTATGTACACATTCGCGTGACATAATTATGATTTTAGAAATAAATCAAAGTACTCATTCGCGCGACTTTGGCCAAACAATCTTAATAAATAATAGAGTGTTATTAAGCATGTACACGTCCGCGTGACATGATTTCTAGCACACTAAATAAAATGGATTCACACACATGTGGTCTGTTTCAAACATAATTCATAATGTAATAATCAAAGTAATTTAAAAGCGGTAAAAGGTAAAATGCACATAGGTTTAAAAATATGTGATTAACAATTAATTAATTTCGGTATGATGATAAAGCAACCACGCTAAAATTGCAAAATTCGAGAATGCCTAACATCTTCTCCCGAGTTAACAGAATTCCTTACCCGATTTTTTGTGTTTCGCAGACTTTAAACAGAGTCAAATTTTCTTGATTTGGGATTCAAAATAAATGGCGACTTGGGACGCCGTAAATAATTATTCCAAGTGGCGACTCTAATTAAAATAAATTAATCCAATTTCAATAATATCACTTAAATTGAAAAAACTCCTTTCCCCATAAAAAGGAGGTGTGACAGCTCTAGCGACTCTGCTAGGGATAAGAACCCACAACTTCTTGTTCAGGGTTAAGAATTCGAACTTGTAATGTGATTTGTACTTGTCTTTATTAATTGTATGATATTACTGTGTTTGTTGGCCTAATGTGCTAAGTGTCGCTCATTTATCGCTTTGATATTACTTGGACTGTATTAAACTGTCTTCTTATGCCTCCCTTCTGAGTCTTCTGAATTTATGGTGCACACATGTGCGTGACCCACTTTTTTGTTAGAGGTCATACCAATTAGAACGAGGTTGGGTCAGTAACTAGGTCGAGTAGACTTTTGTGCTCCTAGTACGTTGCCCCCACCTCGGCTCGAAATGTCCGCTTGGGTAAGCCAGGTCTAAAACATTCCCCCAAGAGTTAAAACTAGAATAACAAAGCCTCATGTTAGATCCCTAGTAGGAACGTTTGTTTGCATCACGTGCATTAGACTTTGGAGACTCAACATAGGGGTTGGGTCCATCTAGGACATGTGTACCCAAAATTACAAGACCATCCTGATGCATCTTACATGCTACTTGTGCATTTTATTTGATCTGGTTTGCATGTTGATCGGTTTCTAGAATACTGACAGAAAATTGGAAAAAAATAGTAGTGAGAGGTAGGAGAGAGAAAATTCATCCGATTTTCAAAAATTTCGGTATTCGAAAAACCCTGAAACTCTGTCGAATTTCATTTTGAAAAAGAAAAGAAAGGTCATTTAAAAATAACCCAAAATTTTTAAGTGTCATATTTCCCCTGCTTTGCCCGAACTACGCAGATGTGAGATATGTAGGCAATCTTAATTGGGTCCGGCCCCAACTTTCAAAAAAAAAAAAAAATAGTTTCCATTAATTCCTTTTGTAGAAGTCGCCCCTTAGAAAATCCCAAATAAAAATTTTTAAGCCGAAAAATATTTTCCTTCTTTTCGTAGTCTTTCATTCGAAAACAAAATGAAAACAAACAAAATAAAAAAGAAATCAAAATCGCAAAATATATTTTTTACTTCTTTAGAAGTCTTTCTCCCAAAAATTTCAAAAAAATCAAAAACAAAAACACCCAAAAAAAATATTCTCTTTCTTCTTAGAAGTCATTCGTCGTAAATTTCATAAAGAGAAAAAAAATTGAATTCCAAAAATATTTTCGTTCTTCTTCGAAAATTTTCTTTCGAAAATTTAAAAGAAAACTCAGAAATTGGAAATATTTTCTTAGAAGTCTTTCTTTCGAAAAATCCAAAGGCAACTTTCAAAATCAAAAAATATATATTTTTCTTCTTTAGAAAAAAAGAAAACGAATCGATATCCAAAGAAAATATATATTTTTCTTTCTACTTTCGAAATTCGCAAAATTCAAAACAAAAAGAAAAAGAAAAAGAAAAGAATCCTTAGGAGTTTTCCTTTCAAAAAATGAAAGAAAATAAATAAATATTAATAATTCTTTTATTTTTCTCAATTTTCTTGAATTACGTAATGATCTGATTCATGCGGCGTCATGATACGTAGGCAATCCCCATCGGATGTGATCATAACCATAAATAAAACTGAGCAAAAAATCAACAAAAAGAGTGACAAAACAAAAAGAGAAAAACAAAGAGCGACAAAAGACAAAAGAGAAAAACTTGGAGCGATAAAATAAAAGAGAAAAAGAGAACAAGAAACGGAAGAAAAGAGTAGACATTAAAAGCAGGGATGAAACATGCGATCGTTGCAAACACATGGTAGAAGCGTTTAACTATTTAGCTGCATTGCATCCCAACGTGCGATTTCTTATATGTTAAATATTTCAAAAGTAACAAAATTGTTGTGCTTGCAATTAAGCGAGGTTCTATTCAGGTGGTTGGTTTTTATTAGTAATCTGACTTTCAATCCCTACTTCACAAGATCTAAAGGAAAGATTTTGATGGCCTCTGAAAGCAATCTACACATAATCAACCTGAGGATAGCCTAACACTAGCTATTTCAAAACCAGAATCAGCAACTATTGAAGAGGATAAGATGTTGCGTCTCCGCATGTTGAAATGTGGGACGCCTGGTCTAATAATGGTAGGGAAACGCCGGAGTGCAATTCCTGGATTCCCTGAGTTGATCCTAAGGTCGGGTGGGTCTACCAACGTCCCTATAACCAATCCGTTTATCTCATGCGAGTACCCTCCAATACCGCCTAACGCTCCCGGCATGCCTTCTGTGGTTCGCCCCCAGGCGCCGGTTTCCGGGGCACCTTCAACATTATTCTCTACAGTGCCTATCTTCACCGCCGCGCAACCGAGCGTGCCCAGGCTATGTTTTGAACCTCCGACATTCACATTCCAGGCCCTACAATTTCAGTGGGATGTGACCTATATCACTCCGATCTCATATACTCACTATCCACAGTATGAGTTTCTGGCTGAACCAGAAAGAATATTCAAAAATCCCAAGCAAGAAGAAATGGCTCAAAAAATGAAAAGCCTGGAGCAGAGTTTAGAGAACATGCAAGGCCTGAGTGGCCAAAAGAGTGTCTCCTACTCTGACTTGTGCATGTTTCCACATGTCCATTTTCCAGCTGGTTTCAAAACACCAAAATTTGAAAAGTATGACGAGCACGGAGACCCGATTGCTTATTTGAAAAGGTACTGCAACCAGTTAAGGGGCGATGGTGGAAAAGAGGAACTCCTGATGGCATACTTTGGAGAGAGTCTGGTAGGAATTGCCTCTAAATGGCATATGGACAAGGAAATTGCTCACTGGCACGTATGGGACGACCTTGCTAGAGATTTTGTTCGACAATTTCAATACAATGTGGATATTGCTCCGGACAGAAACTCCCTATCTAATCTGAAACAGAAATCCACGAAAAGTTTCCGTGAGTATGTTGTTAATTAACATGAACAGGTTGCCCGTGTGAAGCCTCCAATGGATGAGACAAAGATGGTCACGGTTTTCTTACAGGCCCAAGAGGCTGATTATTTCCAGAATATGATGTCTGCCATGGGAAAGCCATTTGCCGAAGCCATAAATATTAGGGAAATTATTGAAAATTAGTTGAAAACGAGAAGGATATTGAGTCAGGCAGCCCTTAAAGCTACATCGCAAGCCATCCAAAATGACTCGGGTGTCTGGCCAATCGGAAAAAGAGAGAAAAGGGAACCATGATGGCTTCGAGCTCAAGGGGGTCTTCCAGAACGTTTAACCAATCTTATATGCCATCCCGAACCCCCACAACATTACTACCCGCACCACTATGCTGCATACGTCGTGAAACTACCTCCCTATGCGGTGTTGAACGCACAATCTTACATATGGCCACAGGAAAATTACAATCAAAACCGAGCTCCACCTCTCAAAAATAACCATCATTACCAAGCACCATATAATCCTCGCCCACCACAAAATACACCCCAATATAATCCTCATATCGTAAAGCCTCCCAGAAGAAACCATTTCACCACCATTGGTGAATCATACTCGAGTTTGCTCCAGAAGTCAACCCAATTGGGTTTACTGCAACATGTGGCTCCGAATCGGCCAAATTCTGAGTCTCCGACATATAGGGCTGATGCCATATGTGCATACCATTCGGGGGTGGTAGGCCATAATACAAAAGATTGCTGGACCCTCAAGAGGTCGGTTGAAGACTTGATTGAAGCTAAAGGAATTGTGCTGAGGGACGAGGAGGCTCCCAATGTGACTAATAATCCATTGCATGCTCATAATAATGGGACAATTATCGGTATGATATGTGATGATAAAGAATTTAACCTGACGCTGAAGGCCATTGTTGCCATCGCTAGTTCGGAGGCAAAACCTAAAGCAACAGCAAAAATGGCAAAAAACTGAAAATAAAATAGCTCTAGTCCCTCCGGCCGTTAAAACGAAAGTTGTGCCGACACCCGCCAAGAACTTGGTTCTTTATGTTCCAAAAGCCCCGAGGAAAGAACAGCTTGTCCTCACCAATCCAAAGAAGTTTGATGAAAGGAAAGTTACATTGAACGTGCCAAGGTTGTACACACCGAAGTGAACACATGTGGCGCGGGGGCCGATAATATCACCAAGGCTGACTGAGCCTGTGGTTATCAGTCCCGCACCACAAACACCGATGAAAGATCCTACTGCGTTCCCTTGGAATTATAGCAAGACAGTTATCATTTATAAAGGGAAACAAGTTGTGGAGGAAGTTAATGAGATGACTCGATCGGGGAGGTACTATACCCCGGATGAGCTAAGGAAATCTAAACAAAACAGGGACAACCAGATGCCATCTAAAAAACCCGCGAGCAATGAAGATGTGGAGGAATTCTTTAGGAAAATGAAAACTTCAAAATACTCGATAATTAATCAACTCTGAAAAACTCCCTCCCAGATCTCACTTCTATCTCTACTGTTGCCCAATTGGAAAGTATGGCCGAGAGATTTTTCGAGGTCAATAAGATCTCATTTAGCCATGATAATTTGCATGTAGAGGAAGTTGTCCACAACAAATCCCTCCACCTGACTGTTAAATGTGAGTGCTACTATGTGAAAAGGGTGATGTTGGATGGTAGGTCTGGAGTAGATATGTGTCCCTCTCAACGCTCCAGAGGATGGAAATCAGTACAGAAAGAATTCTGGCTAACAATGTCTGTGTACGAGCCTTCGATGGGGGTTAAGAGGGATACAATCGGAGAAATTGATCTAGTCTTAAATATTGGCCCTGTGGACTTTGAGGTAACCTTCCAAGTCTTGGACATGGAAACCTCGTACAATTTCCTTCTCGACAGACTATGGATTCATGCCGCTGGAGCTGTTCCATCCACTCTCCATCAAATGGTCAAGTTTGAGTATGACAATCAAGAAATTTTGGTCCATGAAAAAGACGAGCAATCTATGTACTGGGACCCCTAAGTCCCGTGTCTTGAAGTCAGGGAGGGCAATGAGCACATCGTATATCAAGCTTTTGAAATTGTGGTCGCTGACCAGTTTGAAGAGGGGGCCCAACTACCTCAATCTTGTTTGTCTAATGCTTCAACTATGGTTGCAATCCAGATGATCAAAAATGGGTACAAGCCCAAAAAGGGGCTCGGGGCATCCCTGCAGGGCATTACTTAGCCAATTTCCTTGGTTGTGAATGAGAAGCCAGTTTCCGAGCTACATTGGCTGACAGAACATGGGCTGGAAAATGCAAAGAAAATAGGTGGGTCCTGTCACATCCCATCCCGCATCTCTCCCGATCATTTTTGAAACAAAAGTATGTGGAGGAAGAAGAAGAGGCCTTCACGGCCGAAGAAATTGATGATATTTGCGGAGCTCTGAAATAAATGTTGTACGAATTCGACAGGGTCCAACTAGGGGAAGGCACGAGTCGTTCCGAGGTACAGTATATGGGACCAGATTTCAAGCTCCAGAACTGGGAGGCTACCTTGTTCCCCGTCAGGCAGGAATCCCGGTAGTTCAGTCTTGATATTTTTTCTGCATTACGGGTTATTTCAGGGTGTAACTCGAATGTTTTTACTTTACTGTCTTTAAATTATGATGTAAACCCTTATATCTTTCAATTCAATGAAATGAAACCAATATTTATCGTTCATATATGTCTCCTTTTTTTTATTTTGCTATTTTTCTTATCTTTCTCTTTTCGGTTCTAATTATGCGAACTTTAGTAACATGACATACTTGCGGACTTCATGCTCAGATCCTAAAATGTTGTCTAACTTTGAAATAATGAATCAAGATGCGGAATATGACGAAGATGGGGCTTTTGGGGGAATAAATCGAGAATTGGAACAATTTGAGAATAAGCCTAAGTCAAACTTAAATGGAATTGAGCTAGTCAATTTGGGCCATTCAGAAGAGGTCCGAGAAACCAAGATAAGCATCCACACTGATGAGAGAACTAAATATGCCTTGATCCAACTTTTGTTTGAATTCAAAGACGTGTTTGCATGGTCTTATGATGATATGCCAGGGTTGAGTGTTGATTTGGTGGTACACTAACTGCCTACCTATCCTGGTTATTCCCCTGTCGAACAAAAGCAAAGAAAGTTCAAAACTGACATCAGTGATAAGATTAAGGAAGAAGTCACAAAACAATTAAAAGCTTATGTGATCCGAGTGGTCCGATAGACCACTTGGCTGGCTAATGTGGTACCGGTACCAAAGCAAGATGGAAATATCTGAGTTTGTATTGATTATCGGGATTTGAACAAGGCGAGTCCCAAAGACAACTTTCCATTGCCAAATATCTACATTCTTATTGACAATTATGCTAAACACGAGATACGGGCTTTCGTGGATTATTATGCAGAAAAGACTGTTTTTACCACACCTTGGGGCACTTAGTGTTACAGGGTCATGCCGTTTGGTATGAAAAATGCCGGGGCAACCTATATGAGAGCTATGATTGCCATATTCCATGACATGATGCATCAGGTGATTAAGATATACGTGGATGATGTGATCATTAAATCTAGAACGCAAGAAGACCATGTGCGGGATCTGAGGAAATTCATTGAGAGGTTGCGCAAGTGTGATTTGAAGTTAAACCCAGCTAAATATGCATTCGGAGTTCTGTCTGGGAAGCTCTTGGGGTTTATAATCAGTCGGAGGGGTATCGAATTAACTCTGACAAAAATAAAGTCTATTCGGGATTTGCAACCTCCGAAGAGCAAGAAAGAGGTTATGGGTCTGCTAGGGAGGATGAATTACGTTAGTAGATTCATCGCTCAGCTTACCACCACTTGTGAGCCCATATTCAAGTTGTTGAAGAAAGACACAACAATCAAATGGACATATGAGTGTCAAGAAGCTTTTAATAAAATCAAAGAATATCTGTCAAATCCGCCGGTGTTGGTTCCGTCCGAACCAGGAAGACCTTTATTGTTGTATCTGATAGTCCTCGAAAATTCTTTCGGTTGTGTTCTGTGCAACATGGTGCAACCAGGAAGAGAGAACAAGCCATATATTATCTGAGCAAGAAGTTCAACAGTTATGAAGTCAAGTACACTATGTTGGAGAGAACCTGCTTCGCCCTAACTTGGGTCGCCCAAAAGCTGAGACATTACTTGTTAGATTACACAACATACCTCATAAAAAATGGATCCTTTAAATTACATATTCCAGAAGCCGATGCCCACTGGAAGGTTAGCAAAGTGGCAGATCCTGCTCACCAAGATTGATATTAGTCTATGTCACTCGCACGACAATGAAAGCTCAAGCCTTGGCGGATCATCTAAATGAGAACTCGGTCGATGATGAATAGCAACCCTTAAGCACTTACTTGCCGGATGAGGAAGTAAACTCAGTTGAAGTGATTCCAGAGAACATCAATTCCTGGAAAATGTTCTTTGATGAGGCTATAAATACAAAAGGGATAGGGATTGGGGAAATTCTAATCTCGCCCACAGGTCAACACTATCGGGCCACAGCCCGGCTTCGGTTCTTTTGCACAAACAATACTGTCGAGTATGAAGCCTGCATCATGGGCATGAACATGGTAGTTAATCTGGATGTACAAGAGTTATTAATCATGGGGATTCTGATTTAATTATTCGGCAAGCCCAAGTAGGAAACTCGGAATATCAAACGCATCCCCTACAGGCAACATGTGGAAAATCTCAGTAACTGGTTTAAGTCCGTCGAGTTCAAGTATATTCCCCAATACCACAATGAGCTAGCAGATGCAATAGCTACTTTGACCTCAATGTTGTCGTACCCCGATAATGATAATATTGACCCGTTGGAAATTCAGGTTCAAGAAAGGAACAGTTATTGTAACGCAATTTAAATGGAGATAGATGGTAAGCCATGGTATCATAATATCAAAAGGTTCTTAAAAACAAAAGAATATCCCGAGCAAGCTAGTGGGGATCAAAAGAGAACTATCATAAGTATTGCAAGCAGTTTTTTTTTGAGTGGGGAAATTATGTACAAAAAAACTCCAGATCTAAATCTGTTAAGGTGTGTAGATTCTCGAGAAGCTGATATGATTATAAACGAAGTGCATTCAGGAGTATGTGGGTCCCACATGAACGGGTATATATTGGCAAAGAAAATCCTCCGGGCAGGTTATTTTTGGATGATCATGGAAAAATATTGTTTTAGTTTTGTCGAAAATGCCATCAATGTCAGATACACAGTGACATGATTCATTCACCGCCTTCGGCACTTCATCTTATGTCAGCGCCCTGGTCGTTCGTTGCCTGTGGTATGGATGTTTTTGGGCTAATTGAGCCGAAAGCTTCAAATGGGCACAGATTCATCTTGGTTGCCATTGATTATTTCACAAAGTGGGTTGAAGCGGTCACTTTCAAAGTCGTCACTAAGAAAGTAGTGTTGGACTTCGTGCATTCCAAAATTATTTGTTGTTTTGGTATTCCTAAAACTATCGTTACAGACAATGCTGCAAATCTGAACATCCACTTGATAAGGGAGGTATGCGAACAATTTAAAATTATGCATCGTAATTCTATCCCTTATTGTCCCAAAGCTAATGGCGTCGTTGAAGCTTCAAACAAGAACATTAAAAACATCCTCAGGAAAATGGTTCAGGGTTCGAGACAATGGCATGAAAAGTTGCCTTTTGCATTATTGGGATATCGCACAACCGTGCGCACATCAATTGGGGCCACTCCCTACTTAGTAGTTTATGGCACTAAAGTTGTAATACCTGTAGAATTTGAGATTCGCTCTCTTCGGATCATTGTTGAAGCCGAGATCGAGGATGATGAATGGGTCAAAACCCGGTTGGAACAATTGACTATGATTGATGAAAAGCAATTAGCTGTAGTTTGCCATGGGCAGTTGTACCAGCAAAGAATGGCCCGTGCCTACACCAAGAAAGTGCAGCCCAGAAAACTTGAAGTGGGGCAACTTATTTTGAGGCGTATTCTTCTGCATCACGAGGAAGCTAAAGAAAAATTCGACCCAAATTGGAAAGGTCCGTACATTTTGACAAGAGTGCTGCCAAAAAGAGCGCTATATTTGGGAGAAATCGAAGGAAATGTCGCCGAGACAGCTGTCAATGCAGACGCGTTCAAAAGGTATTATGGTTGACCCTTTACGCAGCTTTAACATTTTTTGATTGGGATGACGAAGGCTTTCTTTCTCGCTACCCAAACACTATCAACCCTTTGCAAACCATTTGAGCCGGTTCCCTTTCTTTGATTATTCTATTTGGAACCTGGAAGTTATTATTGAAAACAAAAGAAAAGTGAAAAGAAAAAGGGAAAAAAAGAAAGAAAGAAAAGAAAAACAAAACAAAAATCAAAACAAGTTCATGTAATTGAACTACGTTCAACCTTATTCCGAAAGGATATGTAGGCAGCCTCATTCTGGCGTTCGGTCACACCAAAATAAAAATCCACATACCCCCAAAAGTGAAAACTAGGGTAGATGTTACAATGGTTCGGCGATGGTTTCACCAAAATGTTCCAAAGTTGTAATTCAAACCAAATTCTTTTTACCCAAATCCTTTTCAAGTCCTTCCGATCAATCATCGAGAATGTTCAAGAATTGGAGAATACAGTTACTTGGATCTGATGTAAACAAAATGAGAGAAATAAAATGAGAGAGCCTTGTTGGTGAAAACCCTCATGGGCACCTTGAGACGATGATGAGTAGAGAGAATGAAAATGAGAGAGTCTTGTTAGTGAAAACCCGCAAATGACATTATAAGGCGATGGTGAGAAGAGAAATGAGAGAGGTGAACTGATGAAAACCCGCAAAGGGCACTACTGATCGAAAAGAGTTTCCTCACAGCCATGGCATCAACACAGTCCTGGACAAGGTTTCTCGATTTCAAGGCAAACGTTGTGATAAGTTTCTAAGAGTCGGACGGTTTACACAAATCAGGCATCCAGTCCAAAAGGCATGTCATGTTCATTGAAGTCCGCATGTACACCCAGATAAGTCCGTCTTTCTGTTCCCCGAGAGGGACACCTCTTGTTTAAACTCATTCTCTATTCCATTGCTTATTTTTCTTTGAATCCCTTTCGGTCTAATTTTGTTCCAAAAATAAAATAAGGCAAAGAAGAGATGGCAAGACTGATTTACAGGGCTCTCGTTCGACACAAGCTAATATATTCAAAAGTCACCCAACCTCGGCAAGGGTATCAAGTCAACCCCGACTGGCCATGGTATCTGATGCTTCGAAATCGAAAACTCTTGGAAGGAGGAAATCAAATTGAAGTGCCTACAAGGGCAAAATGAAGTTGAAAAGGTTAAGTCCTACGTGACTAACCATCTTGCAAAGTTTGAAAAGCTAAAGGTTCCCCAATGCTCTGAAATTGAAAGCTTCGGAAGAAAGAAGTCGAAAGTGAAATGCTACAAAGGCAAAATAAAGTTGAAAAAGGTTTAGTCCCACGCGACCAACCGCCATTAAAATTTTGAAAAGCCAAAGTTTCTCCGGGGCCAGAAATGCAATCGGTATCTAGTTGCAGTTGAAATCATCATCAAAAGAAGATCGGCTGACATCAAGTGATTGAAACATTCAAGGCCACAAACCAACCATTGTTTTGAACTAACAATTGCTCTTTGCTGAAAAATAGGAAACAAGTGCAATCCAAAAAATAACCTTGCGAGAAGCAGGTGCAACCAAAAGGGAAATCGCGCGGAGACTAAAAACAGTCTGCAACAACAAAACTCTCAAATAGGTAAGTCCTTCTTTCCCGCATTTTACTCATTCTCTAAATAAATAAATAAATAAATAAATAAAAGATAAAAAAGGATAGAAAATTCAAAATCATGGTAGTATAGGGTACACCAATCACTAGCTGCACTTTCCAACAGAGGGTACACTACTCCCTAGTTGATGACATTCCTACACATAGGGTACACCACTTCCTAGTCTCCTTACCAGTATAGGGTACACCAATCCCTAGCTTTGTTTTCCAATATAAGATACACCATTCCCTAGTTGATGCTATTTTAGACATAGGGTACACCACTCCCTAGTCTCCTTACCAGTGTAGGGCACACCAATCCCTAGCTGTATTTTCCAACATAGGTTACACCACTTTCTAGTTGATTGATTTTAAATGCAGGGTACACCACTCCCTGATATCTTTATAGATAGAGCTTAAATGCTGGGTACACCACCCCCTGATATCATTCTTTTAGACATAGGGTACACCACTCCCTAGTCTACTTACCAGTATAGGGTACACCAATCCCTAGCTGTATTTTCCAATATAGGGTACACCACTCCCTAGTTGATGATATTTTAGACATAGGGTACACCACGCTGACGAGCGCAAAACACAACACAAAATTGATGCTCGCTAATCAAAGATAGTATAGTATAATATCGTCTCCACAAGGATTGGATTTAAACAATGTTCAAGTAATTCCTGGTTTAATCGCTATTCAGGAGGATCAACACTTGAGTTAAATGATTATGATCTAAGTTTAACTACTAAAATAACGCAATTGACAATTGGCAACAAGGAATTGGGGATTCACGAAGTGGTTTCTTATCAATGTGAGGGATAAGGATTTGATAAGATAAGTGCAAGTTAGTTATTTGGGACTTAACTCTAGTTTAATTCACTCTAATATTCTAATGATTCTCACGAATTCACCCGATGATTAGTTCAAACGTGTAGTCAAGACTCCTCTCTCAATTAAATCTTAACCATGCGAGATGAACTAATATAAGCATTGTGAAGTATGCAAGCATGCGTTAATGGATTGGTCCTTAAGAAAATGTCTCTCGAATATTCTCCTGACTTGATTTAATCAACAATTCAACAAATTCTTCAGATTACTTAAGAGAATCAATGAATTAAATCAAATAAAATAATGCAAAGATAATCACCAAGATATTCCTCTTTCAATTAAATAAACTAATTAATAAAGTTGCAACAATTCAAAACTCCATAAACGAATTCAAGTAAGAACTAGAGTTAAATTCTACAAATATTTATCAAAACACCATATCCGTCAAACCATAAGGTAAACTACTCCAAAATCATGAAGGAAGTCATCACAAAAGTAATTAAAGAGTAAGAAAGCATCAATCTAACGCTACAATCCAAACTCTCATATTAAATTAATGGAAAGATGATGGAATTCCGTGTCTTGTAGCCTCCAATGCTCTCCCAAAGGTTTTAAGGTCCAAAGTCCCTTCAAAAACGTCTTTTTGGTGTATTTATACCCTCTAGGAGTGGGCCCATGCAAAATTACCTTGTCCAAGTCGAAACAGGATAAATAATATAAGAAAATTGAACAGGCGCGCCGCCCCATGCGGGGCGCTAGTAGAGAAGTTCAGAAAGCATGTTTTGACGGGCAGCAGCAGAAATACACTGCGGCGTAGCAGTGGAGGTTTTACAGATTTACTCTTTTTCTTCGCGTTTTAACATCCAAACTTGGCTCCCGACCCCCGAACACATCCTGGTTTAATCCCTTGAGCTTTTAATCAGACTAAAAAGCTCCAACTTGTTAAATTTAGCTCTCGGTTATCTTTTTAACTCGAAATCACTTCCTGTAAGGCATAAAACATATAATAAGTTTAATACACTAACATTTTAAGCTCAAACACAAGTAAGTGCAGTAATTAGAGTGTAAACTATGACTAAAACACGTGATTCTAGCCTACCATCAACACCCCACACTTAAACCATTGCTCATCCTCGAGCAATCAAACTGCACTTCACATTGAGACGAACTTCTTATCAGATAGCTTCCCTAACGCATTACGACAAGAATATTTAAAACAGACTAGGCACCCTATCATAACATCCTAACCTCAAGACTCGACTCAAAAGCACCACACAATTTTCACAACATGCTCACTTACTCTAACACAGAGGTCAAAGAATTTATCTTACCTTCACAAATCATGTGCCCTCACACAAACAATATAGAATAGTTCCACACACGATAAATTCAAGAGCAAATAGGAACACAAGATAGAAAGAATTAACTCACTCTAAGAAATAGAATTTGTGTGCCAGAGAAGATGTACCATAGGTTTTCCCGTAGTGTAATACTCTACTAATTGAGCTCATTCAATCAAAGATCAAGTAGGACTTTATTTTGGTTGTAATGTAGGATGCGGGACAGGTAGGATACATTTGGATATAGTGACTCTACTTCCCTGAGTACTTTAATACATATACATTAATAATTCAAAACCCACGCTTATGTTGAACCAAACCCCAATCTTCATTCATAATAGCATCAAGCTCCCAATATCTTTAAGCACAAACAAGATGAGAACTACCACTAGCATGGAATCTATTTTTTTCTTTTCTAAGTTCTAATTTTTTTTCCTCTTTTTTTCTCAATCAAACTCTTTTTTTCCAATTCTCTACAAGTGTCTCTCACAATTTTTCAAACAGTGAACCTTTTTTCCTTTTTCTATAGTTCCACTCAAAACCCGACCATACCTCACTTAGCTTTTACAAGCTCATAACAACATCAAGTGCTCACGAGAGGTAAAATGTCATATATATAGACAATTCAAACAAAGTGTTCAAGCTTGTAGTGTGGTTGCCAAAGAAATACGATTACAAGCTCAATGAGCTAACTAAGATACAAATTCATTAGGTGGGTAAAAGCATATATGTGGCTCAACAAAGAAATACCTATATCACTTTCTATACTGAACAAGACTACTATTTCGCTTTGCAAATACACGGGACAAGTTCTAGACATCAAATGACATGCACAGACTATCACAAAATCTCACAAACATATTAGCACATAACTCACTTAGGATCGGATCTATCCCGACTCTCTAGTCAAAGCAGTTAAGCAAAGTTAAAATCAAACAATTTAAGGCAATTATAGATGAGTCAAGAACTGAGCCTAGGAGTCACAAATAAGGCACTCACCGCTATCAAAGCACAACAAAGTCAAGGAAAGTCATCTCCATTTCATACATAGCACAACACTTCACTACTCATACTAAAAGAAAAACTAACTACACCCAGTTCAACAAAAATCCTTGGAAAAGAATCGCGGCACAAAAAAACAATCAAGGGGGAATTATTACACTGCCTAAGAAAAATAAAATATTTTTCTTCGACTTTGATCCCACAAGAAGACAGTCGAGGAAATCCATCGTCGAAAAAAGTCAAAAAACAATTCTCAAAGGAATCAAAAGAAACTACACACACACACACACACACACACACACACACACACATATATATATATATATATATATATATATATATATATATATATATATATATATATATATATATATATATACACACACACACAAAAATGTGGCATGCCCCCATGACACACAAATAAAAAGCAAGAGGTAAATAAAACTTCCCTGATTCATCTAGTCGGGGTCTGAATTGAAATCGGGATCTCCTTTGCACGCCCGACCCAATGCACACATCCATGTTGAGAGCTTCTTTTCCGCCTTCTTTGGGTACATCCCACACACTTATCCGCTTGACTCTCTCCAAGTTGCTCCTTTAGGGCTCCCCTTTCTCCTTCCATTTTGAAAATCAGCTTTTCATCCCCTACTCTGAGCATGACCTGCCTTTCCTGGATATCTAGAATTGCTCTGCCCGTAGCCAATAATGGTCTTCCTAAAATCAGAGGGACCTCCCTATTTTCCTCCATGTTCACCACAATGAAGTCCATAAGGAATATAAATTTGCCTACTCGAACCAGCACATCTTCCACTATTCCTTCATGTATGATTGTCGTCTGATCCGCCAGCTGCAAGGATACAGGTATCGACCTGATTTCTCCAATCTCTCCCTTTAATTTCCTAAAAATAGACAAAGGCATAAGATTAATAGAAGTACCTGAATCGCACAATGATTTTTTAAATTTAGTACTTCCCTAAAAAATAAGGTATAGTAAAACTCCCTGGATCTCCACATTTTTTAGGGAGCTTATTTTGCAAGATGGCACTACAGTTCTTTATCAGCTTGACAACTGATGTCTCTTCCACTTTTCACTTCTTGGAAAATATCTCCTTCATGAATTTGGGAAAAGCTGGCATCTGAGAGAGCACCTCTGTGAAAGGTATATTCACATGCACCTGCTTGAACACTTCTAGAAAGTGCTCGAATTGTTTGTCCAACTTCTCTCGAGTAAGAAAGCATAAATCTATTACTACAATCCAAACTCATGTATTAAATTGATAGAAATATGATGGAATCCCGTGTCTTGTAGCCTCCAATGCTCTCCCAAAGGTTCCAAGGTCCAAAGTCCCATCAAAAAGTCTTTTTGGAGTATTTATACCCTGTAGGAGTGGGCCCAGGTGAAATTACCTTTTCCAAGTTGAAACATGACAAATACTCTGAGAACATTGCACAGGCACACCGCGCCATGCGCCGCCCCATGCTCTTGGGTTGCTCTGATGGTAAGCACTCTCCACTTCCAACCAAGAGGTTGTGAGTTCGAGTCATCCCAAGAGCAAGGTGGAAAGTTCTTGGAGGGAAGGATGCCGAGGTTCATTTGAAAACAGCCTCTCTACCCCAGGGTAGGTGTAATGTCTGCGTACACACTACCCTCCCCAGACCCCACTAGTGGGATTATACTGGGTTGTTGTTATTGTTGTTGTTTGTTAACATCCAAACTTGGCTCCTGACCCCCGAACACATCCATATTTAATCCCTTGAGCTTTTACTCAGACTTCAAAGCTCTAACTTGTTCACTTTAGCTCCCAGATATCTTTTTAACTCGAAATCACTTCCTATAAGGCATAAAACACATAATAAGTTTAATACACTAACATTTTAAGCTCAAAGACAAGTAAAGTGTAGTAATTATAGTGCAAACTATGACTAAAACACGTGATTCTAGCCTACCATCACACTCCCTAGTCTCCTTACTAGTATAGGGTACACCAATCCCTAGTTGTGTTTTTCAACATAGGGTACACCACTCCCTAGTAGATGATGTTTTGGACATATGGTACACCACCCCTAGTATCTTTACCAGTAAAGGGTACACCAATCCCTGACTGTGTTTTCCAACATAGGGTACATCACTCCCTATTTAATTGAGCTTAAACGCAGGGTACACCACTCCCTGATACCATTAAATTGAGCTGAAATGCCAGGTACACCACTCCCTGATATCATTCCTAGACATAGGGTACACCACTCCCTAGTCTCCTTATCAGTATAGGGTACACCAATCCCTAGCTATATTTTCTAACACAGGGTCTCCACGCCCTAGTTGATGTGAGCTTAGTATATGGTACACCAATCCCTAGCGGTGTTTGCCCACATAGGGTACACCAATCCCTAGTTGTGTTTTCCAACATATGGTACACCACTCCCTAGTTGATTGAGCTTAAACGCAGGGTACACAACTCCCTGATATCATTACCATTTAATCTTAAATGTAGGGTACACTAATCCCTAATATCATTCCAAATATAGGGTACACCATTCCCTAATCTCTTTACCAGTATAGGGTACACCAATCGTAGGGTACACCACTCCCTAGTTGATTTGATCTTAAGTGCAGGGTACACCACTCCCTAATATCTTAGCCAATATAGGGTATACCAATCCTCGACCGCATTTTCCCAACATAAGGTACATCAATCCTTAGTTGAGACATTATTTTGACAATAAGGGAACACCATCATTTTTCTAGGGACCATACCCCACCTTTTTTATACCTCACGAGACATCCGTTTAGAGTTTTGTTACAATACCTCACGAAATTTTCCTAGTGAAAACTAGGGCAGAAACATTTCGTTCGTTTGTTTGTTTTGGAGACTAAGTAGGTTTTACCTCGAGGCACAGGGTTCGAGATGACCAAAAGAAGAAGTCACAATCCAGAATAGAAAAGAAAAGAAAAAAGAAGTGAATCCAAAATGTAGAAGCGGATGAAAAGGTGTGGACAACTCAAGACATGACTGAAGTCACGAGCATTGCATTTCCCGTTTTGATCAGAAAAGCCACAGAAGAAAGAACTAGCACCTGCAGCGAGCAAGTATCAAGGTTCAAATCAAAGTTTGCATGAAGAACCATTCAAGACTCAAGACCAAGTTCAGAAGACTTATAGATGGGAATTTTGTAACTCATAACTAATAGGCTTTGTTTAGTTCTTTTGATTTTCATTTTTGGTGTAATAAGGAGTTCAACAAGCAGTAACAACAGCAACAGTAGTGAAATCACAGCTTTTTGGTAGTCCCATCTACCAAAACTCCCAAAACTACACTGACCTGATTCTTTTATAGCCAAGGATATGTAGGCAGCCTCGGAGGCTAGGTTTGGTCAAACTTTTTCAAAATGCTTCTCGTGAAGTACCAAACGGGAAAACATTGTTCATGATTGCTCACTTTATCTTTGCTCGAAAATTCTTTATGTTCTCGAGCAAAGAGGGGTAGCAATGAGCACGTAATTTTTGCCCCGCATAAGAAATTACTCCTAAAAGTATTCAAAATAATTTTTAATTGCTTTGTAGAATTTTAGTAATTTTATTTGTGTATTTGATTGCATTTTTTATTGCATTAATAGATCATTTGCATCATTGGAAATATTTTAAAACCATCAAAAAACATTTTATCTTACATCTTTGCATTTTTAGATTTTTCATTCGTAGTTTTAAGGGCATAATTACATAAAAATCACAAAAATGCATTTAGTTGCTTTGCCATTATTTTGTATTATTAGAATTAATTAATTAATTAATTCGTTCATTAGTAAATCAATAGGTAAAATTGATAAATAGGTTAGCCATACAAAATTATTTTTTTTAAGTAGAAATTAAGTCTAAAGTGACTAATTTTGAAAAATTAACAAAGAGTAAAGAGAGGTGGGGGCTGCTGTGAAGTGACATCAAAAGGACCACATATATCAGTGTGTATAATTTCAAGAAGCTAAGTGCTTCTTGTGGATCCTTTCTTTGTGTGTTTTGTTTGTTTTCCTTTAATACAGTCCACACAAATATTAAGGTCCGTAAAATCCAAATGTTTTACGACCCGGCCGCTCGTTTCATCAATTTAAGTCCCGTTCGGCGGCATAAGAAACTAAGCAGCTTCGTATTATGTGTATTGACTTGCGTGCATAGTTGAATTCAGTTACCGGATATTTCAGAGTGATTTGGGACACTTAGTCCCTAAAACGGAAGCTTAAGTCTTAGGATTTTGATTGTAGTCGAAATTGTGTGAAGACGACTTCGGAATGGAGTTTCGTCGGTTACGTTAGCTCCGTTGGGTGATTTTGGACTTGAGGACATGTCCGGATTGTGTTTCGGAGGTCTGTAACTCATTTAGGGACGAATTGGTAACGGAATTTGATAATTTTAGTATGGTTGAACTTATATCGGAATGGGGGTTCAGGTTTTGTGAAATTTGTCGAGTTCCGAGGTGCGGGCCCGGGAGTCGACGTTTGGGCCGATTTTTAGATTTTGATAAAGATTGGGGCTTTATGGTCCGGAATAGTTCCTTATGAGTTTTATTTGTGCTTTGAAATTATGTTGGTTAGATTTGAGCCGTTCGGAGGTCATTTCACCCGAGAAGTACATTTTTGAGTATCGGTCTGTCTTCTTTGAAGTAAGTATCTTGCCTAACTTCGTGTGGGGGAACTACCCCTTCGGATTTAGGTCTTCTATGCTAATTGTAGTCTGTGTACGCGAGGTGACGAGTACGTGCACGGACCTATTTGTGGAAAGTTGGCCTTTTAGGGTTCTTAGGTCCTTGTATTCACTGATTATGTAGTTGTGATGTTATGAATACCTCTCTTAGTTACTAGTTTCACCTCTACCTGCTTTAAATAGAATTAATTGCTTCATGATCCGCCCTTGATGCTTATTTGAGTCATCTGTGCCTTAACTGAAATTGTTATCTCTTCTATTGCCATGTTATTTTTCCCCTAATTGCTTATCTTTATTTGAAGTTATAATTATCTCTTTTATAATTGTTCATCCTTAATTGAGGATATGATTATCTTTCTGCTACTTATCCCTAATTGAAATTGTTGTATCTCTTTCTTAATTGCCAACCTTAAAATAAGTTAGATATCCTATATTTTAGTTGACTTGTCCTTATTTGGAATTATTCGTCTTGTGTTAGCTCCCTCGTTGTCGAACTGTACATTGTGAATCATTGTTACATAATATTTCCTTTCTTGTTGAGTTGTTCTTATTATGACTAGCATTATCTATTGTTGCTACTCCTTGTGAATTAGTTCCTCTGTTTCCTTGAGTTCTGGAATTTCTGAGTTGACTTATTTGTCGTACCATTGTATTATTGTCATTGTTGTTGTTGTATTTATTGTGGTGATGCATGAGATTTCTGCCGTGTGGTTGTTGTTATTGTGATGCACGAGGTTTCTGCCATGCGGTTGTGGTTATTATGATGCACGAGGTTTCTGCCGTGCGGTTGTTGTTATGGGGTTGCACGAGGTTTTTGTCGTGCTATTGTTACTATTGATATTTGCACATGTGGCGTGACAAGGCGGGATATATATATATATATATATATCGGTTGCATGGGGGGTTGCACATGTGAGGAGACAAGGTGGGAATATTACTATGCACGTGTGGCGAGATAAGGCGGGCATTTACTTTACTATTGCACACGTGGCGAGACAAGGTGGGTTGTGTCAGGGATTAATTTGTGATGATTTGTAATGGCCTAGGGGCATTCTTGTTGTTGATATTTTTGTAGTGGTAAACTTACATGTGTGAGCTTTATCTTGTGAAAGTTGTGAGAAAACATTCTACGTGCTGTCCGTTTTTTCCCCTTATGCTCACTAGCTGGCATGAACTATGTTAGTTAAGCACTCTTATCGGATAAAAGGTTTTCTTTATATTGTTGAGTATAGATGTACACCCTTGCTTATTTGCCTTCTATGTGAGAATGGCTCTATTTGGCACGCGAGTCGTCAGTGCGGTTATGAAATGTAATGAGGGCACAAGATGCCAAGTGTTAGGGTTCAGGTATTAAGACCCATGAGTTGTGATTTGTCCGAGGTTTGGTACCTCGTGGAGTTTGATGACTAAAACCTTATGTAAAAGCGGTTGTAGTTGTTGAGTTATTACTTGTCCTTGTTGTATTTGTGATTCCGGATTTAGGTTGTGTTCCATTCACTTTTCTGTGTCATTTTTATGGTATTCCGCTGATACTTATTGTTTCCTTTCTTATTGCCATTACTGTATTGTGAGCCATATTGCATAGTCTTTATGTAGATATCATATTTTTATTGTTCATATACTTATGCTTGTTCAGTTTATTAGACCAGTGGGTGTCTTAACTATTCCTCGTCACTACTCCACCGAGGTTAGTCTTGATACTTACTAGGAACAACTGTGGTGTGCTCATTCTACACTTCTGTACATTTTTGTGCAGATCCAGTATTTGTTCGTTAGCAGCTGTGCGGGTCATTGCTGTGGAGACTCAAGGTAAACATGTTGCTGCGTTCGCAGGCTTTGGAGTCACCTTCAAGTTTTCGTTTTGCACTGTTTATTCTTATTTCTAAACAGTTGTATTTAGAAATTTGTAGCAAACTCTATAGAGCTTATGACTTGTACTACCGTTTTGGAAATTATAAATTTTATAGAAGTTTCTATTTCAAAAGTTGTTATATGTTATTTCTTAATGTTGTTATTCAGTAAATGTTAGGCTTACCTAGTCTCTAAGACTAGGTTCCATCACGATACCCAACGGAGGGCAAATTGGGTCGTGACAAATGTGTAAGGATTTGCTAAGTCGTTTAGGCCCAGTGTTTGAGGCCCAAGTTCATGAGATGCACGCCCAGTCCATTCAAACAAGTTGGTCCAGCCCTGCATTAAATAAAACGACACCGTTTTGGTGCTCATCAATCACAGCTGTTCATTCTCCCTTCATCCAATGGTCGCGAACTGGTCAGCCCTTTCACATAGTCTAAGACCGACCCCCTACCCCCGAATCGATCTCATAAAACCCTTTCTTTTCCTCTCTCTTAGCCCCGCCCCACATCGCCGTCGAAAATTGCCCACGACGACGGCCCACCTCCAATCAACCACCAAATACCACCTTGTGACCCCCACATCACCTACATTCTCAATATCTTATTTGTTTCCCCAAAAGATCACCCGATTTTCTCGAATTAAAGATCTCGGATCCAAAAAAACTAATCTTTTTTCATCCATTTTTAAATTCCTCGCCAGCTTGGATCCGTTTCGAGGTAAAACTTACACCAAACGACTGTCCACGATGAGTACTTTCTATTGGTGTTGGTTTCACATCATTTCACAGCGGTCGTACTCTGGTCAACCTCTCGTTGACCCACCGGAGCTTGAACAATTTTCTTTATCCTCTCTTTTTCGATCAAAATCCTCAATATCTCAAATTGACAGACCTTTGTAGCCTTGAAGTATCTCCCTATATTTGATTCTTCGGCTGGCCATGGTCGTTATCGTTACATATAGCACTGGCTCTGCCTTTCATGCGTGAATCAGTTCTCGCGTAACGAATTCGACCACTGCCCGGATTCCTTGAGGCCGGAAGTGATGTCTTCAATGGGTAATCCTTCTCTTCATTCCTTCATTTCCATTTTGTTTAGTTGTTCAGTCTACTTTTGGATTGATATCCATTTATATTTGGCTGATTGCATTACATGTTTAAGAGTAGATTAATTAGTAGTTCATTTCAGATTAATTAAGGAAATGTTTAATTAGCTATGATTATATTGTGCTAAGGTCTGTTGATGAAATTGGTATTTGATTATTAATGAGGTATCATATTAGTTAGTTGACACGACCCAAAATCCAATAAAAAAGGCTGTGATGGCGCCAGACACCACTGTCAGGCAAGCCAACCATAATCAATTAATTTAATTACCCATTTTAGTATTTTTGAAATAAAAATTTCTTTAATGAAATTGTAAAGATAAAACTCATAGAGTAAATGAAAAATATTTTTAGCAACTAAATTTCTAAACAATTCGCAACCATTCCCAAAATCCGGTGTCACAAGTGCATGAGAATTTACTAGGGAATTAAAATAAAATACAGAATCTGTCCAGAATACAAATTAGACAGGAAAATATAATAACTCTGAAGGAGACTGTTAGCTACAGATCGTAATATAGAATGCAACTTACCTATGTCCCCACAATTATTAACCACGCTTCTACGCCCACAAGGCCTCTATACATATATGAACCTGCACAATAAAATGTGCAGCAAGTGCAGTATGAGTACGAAAACAACGTGTACCCAGTAAGTATCAAGCCTAATCTTGAAGTGGTAGAGACGCGATAGCCGACTTTGACACTCACTATGGGTCAATAATAATAATTGAAATAAAACTAAAATATCTAAATCAGCATGATTCACAGAATTTACAATAATTTATTTAACCAACAGAAATAATCAAATTCCTTCAAAAGCAACAATTCTCAATATATTAATTAAATTCCTTCAATTCAAATTATTTTCAATTTATCAATTAATCTCATTTACAGGAATAACAATTAATTCCTTAACAAGCAGGAATAATAATTCATTAAATTCCAAGGATTATCCAATTTATCAATTGGCTTCGCAAGCTGAAATAAACTATTAAGGTATCGTGTAATTATTATTATTAAGCACTATTACTGCCGAGGACATACGGCCCGATCCAGAGTGTCGTGTACACTGCCGAGGGACGTGCGGCACGATCCATAGATGCATCTATCATGCCGAGGCGTTCGGCCCACTTCACAAGAAAGGAAGACATTTTCTTATGTACCTCCGGGAAAAGAGTATATTTATTAAAGATAAATTCGGGAGGAAGAATAATTTCTTTTAATAATTAATTAATTTAAACAGAAAATCAAGCATATGAGATTTCCATCCTTTAATATCTTTATCTGACAATTCACAATATATTCATATATATCAATTAATATTAATTAAACAAAGAATACAATGTACACATGTAATTCATGCTTTGAGTCCTAAACTACCTGGACTTTAGCATTAATAGTAGCTACGCACGGACTCTCGTCACCTCGTGCGTACGTAGCCCCCGCAATTAGCAATAATTATTCATTGTAATCCCTATGGGGTAATTTTCCCCTCACAAAATCAGACAAGAGACTTACCTCGTCTCAAAATCCACTTTCTGATTACCACGTCGCGTTGAATTCTTGATTCGCTGCCGAAAATCCAAAACTATCCAAATATTATACAAAATAATTAATATATGCTAAATGATTCAAAATTTATCTATTAAATAAATTACCTTATCCAAAATGATAAAATTTCTAAAATTCACCCCGGGCCCACGTGCTCGGATTCTTGGAAATACTCGGATGAAATCGTTACCCATAATCTCAAGAACTTAAATATATAATTTCTACCCAAATCTATAACTATTTTCGTGGTTAAAATCTCATTTTTATAAAAATCTAGATTTTTCATCTAAATCTTTGATTTCTAAGATTTACTAGTAATTAATCTACCTATAATCTATGTATTTAACTCAAGGGGTGTGGAATTAACTTACGTTTCAATTGCTAGTTGAAACCCCCTTCTCAAAAGCTTTGAAATCGCCCAACAATGGATGAAAAATAGAAAGAAATGGACTGAGTTTTCGTCCGTTTTAAGATTCTGCCCATACATGTTTTTCGCACCTGCGGAAGGAGTACCGCGCATGCAACTTTCGCACCTGTGAAATTCCTCGCAGGTGCGCATTTTCCCTCTTTTCCTGGTTCTGCACCTGCGGAAGAAGAGCTCGTTTTTGCGCAAGCGCAGGTGCGCCCATTCCTTCGCACCTGCGCATCCCTCCGCTACACACAAGATCTTCACACATGCGCGTTCGCAGGTGCGCCAAATTACTCCGCATCTGCGATGGCTGGGCAGGCTACTCTCTTTCGCACATGCGAGCTCGCACCTGCTGTTGTCCAAGCGCAGGTGCGATTATGATAGTAGATGGGAGCTTCAGTCATTGCTCAATTTCCCAAAATTGGTTCGAGCCTCGTCCGGTTAACACTCGGGACCCCCAGCGCCCCGCTCGAACATACCAACAGGTTTTAAATCATAAAATAGACTCGTTCGAACACTCGGAACGCATAAAACAACATCAAATCTAAGAATCATACCCTAAACCAAATTGATTCAAACTTAAGAATTTCAAGTTATTCAATTTACTTCCAATGCGCAGAAATATACTTAAACTACTCGGAATGAGACAAAAATTTGCGCACAAGTCTTAAATCACTATACAGAACTATTCCCAAACTCGGAATTCCAAATGAACTTCAATTACTCAAAATCCTACTCCAAGCCAAATTTAAAGAATTTTAAACCTTTAAATAGTTGATTTTTTATTATTAAGCATCAAAACGCTCCCGGGTTATCCAAAACCCGATTCGGACATACGCCCAAGTCCAAAATCATCATACGAACCTATTTAAAGTGTCAAATCCCGATTCCGGGGTTGTTTGCTCGAAATGTTGATCGAAGTCAAACTTGTCCATTTAAAGCTAACTTAAGGAACCAAGTGTTCTGATTTCAACTCACACACTTCCAAATCCCGAACCAACCATCCCCGCAAGTCATAAATTATTAAAAACACATACGAAAAGTTTTATTTAGGGGAACGGGATTCTAACAGTCAAAACGATCGGTTGGGTCATTACATTCTCTCCCACTTAAATATACGTTCGTCCTCGAACGTGCTAAGAACTGTTCCGGAGTTGTCCAAAATCACAGTTTAACACTTCTAGCACCTACCCGTGCTACCACACCCAATTGAGAACATTAGCTCGAGCCAATCTGAAGATTCTCCCCTTTACTTAGGCGATTAAGCCTTAGAGCCCAATTCTAACATCCAAAATTCTCCACCATGCCTGTTTCCAACCTACGAATACTGTATCAATCACTACACAATGCACCAATACAGAGTTGTATACCTTGGTTGAATTTAGACCATGCACCGCACCATTCACATGATCATAATATCATCCTCCGATAACAATAGCCGAAATTCCACAAATCTGATGTTCACAACATACCTCATGATACATATAATTCTTGTTGCAACTCTTGAACTGCTTCCACGATGGAAGAAATGTGTAGAAATTCATAACCAACTGTTGAGCCAACAAATTATTGAGTTTCTCCTTCAGACAAGAACCATTGCCTCATTATGGACCAAATAATAGTATTTGCTCTTTATTATACTTCATATAATCCGATTGTACTGATCCCGGATCCAATAACCTCATCTCACTTAGTATAAGCTGCTCAGGCAACAAGCCACCTCAGACATGACAAAAAGTCTCATATGACGCCACAACGATCTAATAAGCTACGGACTCGATTGCGATACATAAGGAAAATAGACTATGGAAAGAATTACTCAACCCGCGTGACTAATTAAACAACTGAACAGGTGTCATGAACCTTTCTCAGAAAATGGGACACAAAACACAAAAAATAGAATATAGGGAACTGTACTCAACATCACACTGTTGCGGCGTGCAACCCGATCCGCACAAAAAAAGAATCTATGAAAAAAATACTTACCGAGCTAGAATGCTCATTACTTACAAAATATCCGAACATCGAACACAAGCACGCTAAGTGCATAATACCATCCTTGGAAGGACCGACAACGCCATACGCTACAAAACTCAAGAACAACTAAGGTGCGATATATGATCTGAATCTCGAGAGTCATCCTGCTCACATAACAACATCGCTATGCGAAACCTCAACACATAAGAAATTTATCAAGCCGTTTCGCAACTCACACGGCACAATATAGTATTACATGAAATAACCGACGACGAAACGACATCCAACATCTGAATACTCCTCCATAAGGAGCGGTTATGCTGAAATGAACACATCATGCCTGATATAGAGCCCATATTCATATTCAAATCCATCCACATACCTCAAGCCGATTCTGATCGCATCGTACTAGGCTAATAACCTTTCAAGTATCCATAATAACCCTTTTTCCCATAACATACAAGAATAGCCATCATAACCGGAACAATACTTCCACAGTCGACAACCAAATGAACCAAGCGCCCTCCAGGCATAAATTCTCGAATCAGCAATATTACCACAATCTTTATACTTTCCGCACCAGGTAACAAGTCTGCACATTCATGCTACCAGTTACACTAATGTTGTAAAGCATATCAAGAAAGCACAAGTCAATACACAAGGTCTCTTACACCTGACATCGACTTTAGATGATGCCAAAAACAATACCATATTACTTTAAACATCTAAATCCTTTTCTTGCTCATCCGAGCTCATGACATCCTTGTCAACACCGAACCAAAATCTTAAATCCTCAACTTTCGAATCCCATGCTACTTAGTGCACTTAACCACGCCAATGCGCAGGAGTACAAGAATTCCATCATAATTTCCGAACCACTAATAGGGTAAACACTTCATCATATAGAAACCTTCTTCTTAACTTATTTCAAGAGAACCATTGCAACACGTGACTGAATTCCCACATCCGTAAAAAAATACAGGCCTCAAGTAGTGGTCTACACCACCACAACTCTTTTGCGATCCCTCTACACATAACATGTCATAATACTTGAATTCCTCCAAATAAAATCAATTACGGAGGCCGTCAAGCCTCGCACGTACCGCCACAAATCACACGCATAATTCAATGCACTGAAGGAACTGATTATTGCCACCATCATGCTGATTCAACCATTGTTAACCGATCCGTCTTTTCTCAATTTATTCCCAGCTTGACTTAAAAATAATAATAGCTCCATTCATTACATCATGAACTCAAATCCATACTCATCCTGAGTGACCTTATTTCACGAAACCACGTTGTTTCAAAACCCACTAATCATCTCATATCCCTCATTGTGCGCACTTTCACATCTTCAATTGGAACACCCATTCTGATACTTCTTTTATGAATCCGAAGTTATTTTCTTCCATTTCTCTATTGCTACACCACAACCTGAAGATAACGCAGAGTACTCCAAGCCCCGTTTCATAATCTACTGCAAAAGCTCGATACTCAACCATATTACAGACTCGAGATCCTTAGACACCACACTTTAAATTTTTGCATCCACTAGGACCGTTATTGAGAGTCACTTGCTCTGACTTGTTCCCAAACATGATCAATTCCAAGGCCCCGCTAGCACATGGACACTTTATTAAGGAAACGTCCGACTATTTCAGTTTCCTGTGCATTACATCTACACGAAGCATATACTCTGAGTCTTCCAAAAACCTAAATATGAATTAATAAGGCCAAATATGGCACACATTCCCCAAATACTTTGCTCAAATTACCACTGATGTTTTCTTTCCTTATTTGAAATGACCCACCAATACACCGATAACCAGAAACTGCACAAGTTGACACTATGCAATCCAATCATAGACGGTGGGGCTCTCCCACTTAGCTTGAAGCTACAATTACAAAATTTTGGGAATCCACCGAGATTCTTTCTTCATTGTTGACATGATCCTGCATACGCAGCTCGCCAAATTTTCTCGAAATCCTTCTATTAACCTTTAATAAATACTCTAAACCACTAGCCATATTTACATATTAAATCTCTTACCGAGTAGCCAGTAGAATTCTTCGCAGAAGCTTCGTCAATACCATGCAACCTCTAACCTGCTCACAGGAGATAACCCACCAGTGGAAATTACATGTCAACATATTCCAATGCCGCTGCACTGGGTGAAAATACTACGAAATCAGTAGATCATCCTGAGTCCAAGCTCATTCACCAGCTGCATCAGTCCGTTCACTGCTCATGGACATCAGCTAAAGGTGCGACAATACATTCCAATCCAAAGTCATGTTGTATCCTTCTTAATATCAAGAAACTCTCTCCTGTCACACCAAATCTTCCTCAATATAGCAGCCAATATTCCAAATTAAGCCTGTAGACCTAGTCACTATCTACCATGAATCCCAAATCACTTCAAACTTTCTTCAAGCCGTGTAATTATCCTACCGCGTAACCCATATGCTACTTTGAAATTCTCCCACTTTGGTCAAACCCTCTTCTTTATGCAACTACTCGACTTCTGTTTTCTTACACTTGGCCTTTTAGGAACTTAACCACCACAAGACACCTTCCATATGTCCTTTCTCATCCTTCGCTGCCTAGTTATTGCCTTAACTCAAAATCCGTCTATGTAGCACTTGAACCAATATCTCGTTACCGGCTTTAAACCTTTCTGACGATCATCCTTCTCGAGACATCAATACTAGAAATGCTGCTTCGATCCGGAATCACTGCACACCGCAATCTCTAATGACTGCTTCCCCTATACCAATTTCTAACACACCGTCGTGAAGGTGAGTTGAAGAAAACCATAACACTGGCGAACCTTAACGCATTTTACAAGGCGATGACACCACATCAAAATTGAGAACTCTACCACACTCGAAAATATCAAGCTTCGTTACTCCATCAACCCCAAACCTGAACATTCATAGTCAAATTGCCTTTTCTTCGCTGGAATTAAAACATGGAAACTCTGAATCTGTACTGAGAAAAAACTTCTTTTAAGTCATTTACTGCCCTGACACATAGACAAGCATTCTACCATTACATAAACACTATGCGATAACAACGCATGAATCGTCATAACAATCAATGCTAAATCGCAAAACCTTAGGTAGTATTGAAACTGAACTGAAACGATAGAGCGGCCTTCCGCAAGGCGACGACAATAGCCCAATTAATTACATAGGGAGAAGCATCCCGCACTATATCTGTAGTACCATTAAAAATTTCCTCGATCCCCAATTTATAACAAGCGTTCCACGTCGCATAAGATTGAATAGGAAGGAAATGTAGGCATAAACCTAAAAGGAATCGAATCACACGATGAGGAATCAAAAAGGGAAGTATTCCTATCAGTCCTGTAGCCTCTCGAAGATAAGCACACACGTCTCCGTACTGATCCGCAAGACTCTACTAGACTCGCTCATGACTCGAGAGACCTAAGTGAACCTAGTGCTCTGATACCATATTGACACAACCCAAAATCCAAAAAAGAAGGTCGTGATGGCGTCGGACACCACTGTCATGTAAGCCAACCATAATCAATTAACTTAATTACCCATTTTAGTATTTTTGAAATAAAATTTTTTTTAATAAAATTGTAAAGATAAAACTCATAGAGTAAATGACAAATATTTTTAGCAATTAAATTTCTAAACAATTCACAACCATTCCCAAAATCCGGTGTCACAAGTGCATGAGCATTTACTAGGGAATTAAAATAAAATATAGCCTCTGTCCAGAATACAAATTAGACAGGAAAATATAATAACTATGAAGGAAACTCTGTTAGCAGTGGATTGTAATATAGAATGCAGCTCACCTATGTCCCCACAATTAATAACCACACCTCTGCGCCCACAAGGCCGCTATACATATATGTACCTGCACAATAAAATATGCAGCAAGTGCAGTATGAGTACGAAAATAACATGTACCCAGTAAGTATCAAGCCTAATCTCGAAGTGGTAGAGACGAGATAGCTAACATTGACACTCACTATGGGTCAATAATAATAATTGAAATAAAACTAGAATATCTAAATCAACATTATTTACAGAATTTACAATAATTTATTTAACCAGCAGAAATAATCAAATTCCTTCAAATGCAACAATTCTTAATATATTAATTAAATTCCTTCAATTCAAATAATTTCCAATTTATCAATTAATCTCATTTACAGGAATAACAATTAATTCCTTAACAAGTAGGAATAATAATTCATTAAATTCTAAGGATTCTCCAATTTATCAATTAGTTTCGCAAGCTGAAATAAACTATTAAGGTATCGTATAATTATGATTATTAAGCACGATTTCTGCCGAGGACGTACGGCCCGATCCAGAGTGTCATGTATACTGTCGAGGGACGTTCAGCACGATCCATTGATGCATCTATCCTGCCGAGGCGTTCGGCCCGCTCCACAAGAAAGGAGGACATTTTCTTATGTACCTCCGAGAAAAGAGTATATTTATTAAAGATAAATTCGGGAGGAAGAACAATTTCTTTTAACAATTAATTAATTTAAACAGAAAATCAAGCATATGAGATTTCCATCCTTTAATATATTTATCTGACAATTCACAATATATTCATATATATCAATTAATATTAATTAAACAAAGAATACAATGTACACATGTAATTCATGCTTTGAGTTCTAAACTACCCGGACTTTAGTATTAATAGTAGCTACGCACGGACTCTAGTCACCTCGTGCGTACGTAGCCCCCACAATTAGCAACAATTATTCAATATAATCCCTATGAGGTAATTTTTCTCTCACAAGATTACACAAGAGACTTACCTCGTCTCAAAGTCCACTTTCTGATCACCACGTCGCGTCGAATTCTTAATTCGATGCCGAAAGATCCGAAACTATCCAAATAATATACACAATGATTAATTTATGCTAAATGATTCGAAATTTATCTATTAAATAAATTATCTTATCCAAAATGGTAAAATTCCTAAAATTCACCTCGGGCCCACATGCTCGGATTCTGGAAATTTTTGGATGAAAACGTTACCCATAATCTCAAGAACTTAAATATATAATTTCTACCCAATTCCATAACTATTTTCGTGGTTAAAATCTCATTTTTATAAAAATTTAGGCTTTTCTTCTAAATCTTTGATTTCTAAAATTTACTAGTTATAATCTACCTATAATCTATGTATTTAACTCAAGGGGTGTGGAATTAACTTACGTTTTAATTGCTAGTTGAAACCCTCTTCTCAAAAGCTCTGAAATCGCCCAACAATGGATGAAAAATAAAAAGAAATGGACTGAGTTTTCGTCCGTTTTAAGGTTCTGCCCATACAGGTTTTTCGCACCTGCAGAAGGAGTACCATGCATGCGGCTTTCGCACCTGTGAAAATTCCTCGCAGGTGCGTATTTTCCCTCTTTTCCTGGTTCCGCACCTGCGGAAGAAGAGATCGCTTCTGCGCAAGCGCAGGTGCGCCCATTCCTTCGCACCTGCGCATCCCTCCGTTTCTGCACATAAGACCTTCGCACATGCGCGTTCGTAGGTGTGCCAAATTACTCCGCATCTGCGATGGCTGGGCAGGCTCCTCTCTTTCGCACCTGCGGCTATCCAACCGCAAGTGCGATTATGATAGTAGCTGGGAGCTTCAGTCCTTGCTCAATTTCCCAAAATTGGTCTGAGTCTCATCTGGTTAACACTCGGGACCCCTGGCGCCCTGTCCGAACATACCAACAGGTTTGAAATCATAAAACAGGCCCGCTCGAAATCTCGGAATGCGTAAAACAACATCAAATCTATGAATCATACCCTAAACCAAATTGATTCAAACTTAAGAATTTCAAGTTCTTCAATTTACTTCCAATGCGCCGAAATATACTTAAACTACTCGGAATGACACAAAACTTTGCGCACAAGTCTTAAATCACTATACGGAACTATTCTCAAACTCGGAATTCCATACGGATTTCAATTACTCAAAATCCTACTCCAAACCAAATTTAAAGAATTTTAAACCTTTAAATAGTTAATTTTTTACTATTAAGCGTCAAAACACTCTCGGGTTATCCAAAACCCGATTCGGACATACGCCCAAGTCCAAAATCATCATATGAACCTATTGAAATCGTCAAATCCCGATTTCGAGGTCGTTTTCTCAAAATATTGACCGAAGTCAAACTTGTCCATTTAAAGCTAACTTAAGGAACCAAGTGTTCCGATTTCAACTCACACACTTTCAAATCCCGAACCAACCATCCCCGCAAGTCATAAATCATTAAAAACAGATAGAAAAATTTTTATTTAGGGGAACGGGGTTCTAACAGTCAAAACGACCGGTTGGGTCGTTACAATAGTACTATCATTGTTTCATTTAAGTTTAATCTTGAAATTGGAACAGGAATTGCTACCTTCTTTGATTTTGATTTCCGTTTGATCCTGATGAGTTGGTATTGTATGGGGTGAGCCATTTGTCCTGGGTGACTTGACCCAGGTCTAAAAGTGTGTTATTTGGTAAAGCTAAGTATTTGGTAAAAGAAGAGCGAGAAGAAAAAAAAGTTATTGAATTCTGAAAATTGCAAACATTAAAGTAGTGAAGGGCAATTTAGGAAATTAGCTTTAGAAAATTTGAAAAATTTGCAAGTTGCCCTAAAATCCCTGCAATAAAAAGACACTCTCGCACACTTTTACACACGCAAAAATCACATCAACAGCTAAAAACCCTAGTTCTCCAAATCTGAGTTGCAAAGTTTCTTAAGAAAAACAACATAAAAACTTCAAAAAAGAGGAGAAAACGGAGAAAAAAAGGAGATTTAGAAGCTGTTTTCAGATTTTAATTCATCCATTTGATAATTTTGGGACTTCTCAAGTGATTAAGCTGTTAAATGTGTTGATTTTTTTGTTCTGCTTATTCCTGGATTTGCTAAGCCTCATTCTTCATCTTTGTTGCCTTTATTTAGCTATTTCCAGCTTGTTTTCAAGTCTGGGCACACATCTATAAACTTGTACAATCTTGGACTTTAGCATAATCAGAATTCTCTGTTATTTTTATGTGTTTCAGTTGTGTTATTGTATTCATGTGATGCTTATGTTCACATATATGTGAGATGTTTATACAATATACTTAAAATACCTAAATTTGTGGTTGAACAAAGGATGCATGCCTCTGATTAATTTTTGCTATTGACATTTCTGTATCACAATTTGTTTGAGGAATTTTTATTCGAATGTGTTCCTGATGATGGGTTGAGAAGTGCCCGGTAGTTAAGCTCATGACAAGGAAGGGACTTTACTACAATGAACATGGCTGTAATTCATAGATTTGGCCACTAGTTGGTCAAATCTGTAAATCGCAAAGCCAAAACGGGACCATTAGAGGTGTTTGAAATCAATGCAGATTTTACTCAAATGGAAGTATAATTTCTTATATTTGGAACTGTAATATAAATTTTGTGACACATAACTTTAATTGAAATGATTTGTGGAGTTAAATGTTAGAGTTTTGTTAGATTAAGATTTGAATGCAAGTACAAATGCAATGAGGATGATTCCAGTCAATTATATTCCTGTTATGTGTAAAAACTATTCGACAATTAGTGTTAAAAATATTAAATCCAGAGTAATTGTGGATTCTTGAATTTGAGTTGTTTGTTTTGCTCCGATGAAGCCAGATTATGGGCCTGAAATTCAAAAGCGGCTTGGAGCCCAACGTTACAGCCCACCTAGTGGTGCAAGGTCAAATGGACTCACTGTTAGTTATACGTGTAAAGGGCTAAGTAGGTATAGGCTTAACACTTGAGCCCATTTCGTTGTTATCTTATTCACCAATAGAGTAATACCTTGTTGCCCAAATGTCCAAATAATTTCGTTTAAACAATGAAGAGGTACATAGTTGCATAATGCAAATGCCTTAGTGGATTTAAACAATTTAGTCAGAATATCCCCGTTTCTTACATATTCAATTATCAGGTTGTAGCAAAGACCATGTTTAATCCATTCATTTCAAAACAAATTAGTTGTAGGCTCCTTGTTGTAATGACCCGACCGGTCATTTGGCTTTCTAGATCTCCGTTACCCTAAATAAGACTTCACGTATGTGCTTTTACTGTTTTATGACTTGTGGGGATGGTTAGTTCGAGTTTGGAAGGGTTCGAGGTGAAATCGGAACACCTAGTTCCTTAATATTGGTTTAAAAGGGTTACATTTGACTTGGGTTAACATTTATAGTAAACGACACCGAAACCAGCATTTGAAGGTCCCAATAGGTTTGCATGATGATTCTGGACTTGGACGTGTGTTCGGATCGGGTTTTGGATAACCCGGGAGCGTTTTTGGCGACTAAAGTTGGAAGTTGACTCATTAAAGGTTTTAAAGTTCTTTAAATTTGGTTTGAAGTAGCTTTTGGTGTTATCGATGTCCATTTGGAATTACGAGCCTAGTAATATCTCCGTATTGTGATTTAAGACTTGCACACAAAATTTGGTGTCATTCCGAATAGTTTAAGTATGATTCGGCGCGTTCGAAGTGAGTTGGGAGAACGTGAAGTTCATAAGTTGATTCGGCTTGGTTTGGAGTGTGATTCATAATTTTGATGTTGTTTTACATGTTTCGAGCCTTCGAGTGAGTCCGTCTTATGTTTATGAACTTATTGGTATGTTTGGACGAGGCCTCGGGGGCCTCGGGTGCTACTCGGGCGATGCACGGATCGAGTTTAGGCTTGAAAGAGCTGCTGGTGCACCAGATCTAGTGTGCCCGCACCTGCGAGCTTTTTGGCCGCAGGTGAGAGCTCGCAGGAGCGAGTGTGTGGCCACAGAAGCAGTTTGGGACGAGTTAGTTGTGGCCTGCAGAAGCGGCCTCGCTTCTGCGAGGGAAGGGCCGCAGGTGCGAAGAGGGACGACCGGGCCTGGGTCACATATGCGAGAGGCGAGCCGCAGAAGCGGGCCCGTAGGTGCGGTGTCCTTTCCGCAGGTGCGCCCAGTGCTGGGCTTGGAGTGTTCCGCATAAGCAGACCTTTGTCCGCAGTAGCGGAAACTGCTAGGAGGCAGTGAGGTCCATTTATTACGGGACTTAGGCCATTTTGGTTCATTCATTACACTTCTTGGGCGATATTTGGAGCTTCTTAGAGAGGGATTTCCACCTAGCTATTGAAGGTAAGTAATTCCTACCCAATGTAAGTTAAATACATAGATTATAGGTAGATTGTAACATATAAGATTGTGAAAATTATGGGTTTAGATGAAAATGCTAGGGTTTTGATAAAAAAAAAATGAGATTTAACCACAAAAATAGTTATGGAATTGGGTGAAAATGATATATTTGAGTTTGTGAGGTTATGGGTAACAATTATCTTTCGGAATTTGGGCACGTGGGCCTGGGGTGAACTTTAGGAATCTTCCAATTTGGGTTGGGTAATTACTCTAATAGTTAAATTATGAATTTTTGAACATGTATTGATTAATTTATATAACATTTGACTAGTTTCGGATTATTTGGCACCGAGTTGTAGATTTAAAGCATATTTGTGGATCGGAAGTGAGCTTGAGAACAAGGTAAGTCTCTTTCCTAACCTTGTAAGAGGGAACTCATTCCCTTAGGTGTATTGTTATTGCGAATTACTTGTATGGGAAACTACGTACGTACTAGGTGACGAGAGTCCGTGCGTAGCTATATTCAATGATGTAATAACTCCTTTGAGAGGGTGCTACTTACGAAACAAATCTAATTGACTACTTACAACATTAAGAAGATATTACTTAAAAAATTATTCAGAATAATTTTGTAGCGGAAATAGGCCCATGCGATGAGATCCAAAGTGCAATATTTTTATTTTTGAAATACTCTTCATAATTTTTATTTTTTATTTTTTTAAAATAAATTACAATGTTAAAATTTCAACATAAGGTGATATAACCCTTCTTGAATAATCAACATGTTAAAGCAACTTCCTAACAAAATTATACTTTCATTTGACATCACCGCAAGTTTGTATTGTACATAAATTTCAAAGTATCGGGTATAAAAAGAAAAACTAGTTTTCTCCTTTGTACATATTTACAAGACAAAGTATAAATTCAGAATATTACAATACTTGAGTTATTAACACACCCTAAAACAGCAAAATAAGTTACCAAATTCAAGTTACAAGATTTTTGGTCTTAAGATCCAACAAGCCTTCAAATAACATACATAAGTGTGACATATATATCATGTACAAGTCCCAAAACTATACAAAACCATGGTGCATATGCAAATGTGATCTTTATAAGTTCTCCCCAAAAGACTACTTCATAAGGCCGTCTTCAAATTTTATCCTGTACATTACCTACGATAGAAAATAACTATCGATAAGCATAAAGCTTAGTGGCGTATAAACTTTGGGCTTTGAGCCATTAACTTCTCCAATTCCCATTTTCAGTCATAGGTAGATCAAATAAAATATAATTTAAAACAAGTGAACAAATATATCAAAAGTATCAAATATCAACCCTTGAAGTGTTTCCAAATATCAATAATAATGTTCAAGATTCAAGAGTTGAGAAAGCGTAGACTATGAATCCAAGAAAGCTTGTCAAATATCCATTTTTCGCCCAATGTGTGTGTCATGACATCACACTAAGCAAAATCAGATATCAAGATGGACCGAAACCTCAAATCAAGTAGGGTCAAAATCCAATAGTCAAGAGAATCAAGAACCATATTAAAAATGGCTTTCAAGTTCGTACTTAACACGGACAAGTTTCATAATTTAAGCCGAACTACAAATTCAAAGTGAAGATGGCAAAAGATCCAAATCAAGAGGCATGCCAAGATGAATGACAAAGTCACTGCCAGAAGAAGGACAAAGTCCCAACAAGAATACAAAATGATCAAACAATCTGTACGAGTGGACGATTTAGCAAATATCTAGCAATACTTGATATAACACGAATACGATACTATTAATTAAAGACAAGAAAAATAAAATATCAGGTTATTTCAAAATATTTCAGCAAGTAAAAAGAGTACAAAGTTTATACAAAAACCTTGATGTTTTACCATAAAATAATTCATTTCAATTCTATTGTATTTATGTAGGAGCCATTGTTTTTGCTTTGTTTGCCGGATTGGTACGCTTTCTTGGAAGGGCCTCTTTCCATCCATAGAATCTCTTCCTTATGCTAGCACTTTCAGCTATCTTTCTTAACCTGCTTTAATTCATATTATTATTATAATTCACATTATTATATTAGGTAATAATCGGGCCGCTGGACATTCGAATCGTCTACGCCCTAGACAAACCAAATCCGTCCACTTCCTCAAACACTTCCCCTTAGATTGTAAAGGATATATATATATATATATATATATATATATATATATATATATATATATATATATATATATATATATATATGTGTGTGTGTGTGTGTGTGTGTGTGTGTGTGTGTGTATACACCTTAAATACATAATAAAATATCCATATAAGCTCAGTGATTTAACATGTCAAAATAAACATGATATTGGTGAAAATTATCCAAACGGTTTGAAACAAAAATTCTGGACAGTATCACTATCTCGTGTTGTGACTCAGATTTGAAGATGAAAAAGGACAAACTAGACTGTGTGGTCTTCTTTACAGTTATAGATATGTGTCTTAGAGTTTCAGAACGTCTTGAATCACCCCCATATAAATTTTGTACAAAACGTTATGCTAAACTTACTAACAGTAGTACAGGAAGGGTTTGTAAAACAAAACATCTGGGCAGCACCTGTCTTGTACTTCATCACCTACTTTTGGTTAAATAAAAGACAAACCAGGTTTTGGTTCCTTCATAAGAGTTATAGATCTATGAAATAGCTTTCCAGAAAGTCTCGGATCACTTAAAATGATCTCTATATAAAAATATATGAAGAAAACACTAATAGTTGTCTAGTGTAAAAATGGGTTTAGTAAGTTACCACAAAAGAGAGGAGAAACTTGAGCTTCACCAAGAACGAATTTTGCTGGTTGGTTTAGTGAAAATTTATAATGGTTTTCATGGAGTTTTCAGGTGATAAGAAGGATATAGGGTAGGGGTTTTCTTTTTTCATTGAAAGAATGAAAATGGGGAGTTTATGAAAGACTAAGTCAATCAAAGTTATCTTTAAGAATTTTGGATAAATATGAAATAAAAATGGCTGCCCAACTACTAAGTATACTTAGATAAATACAAAAGGGTGGCAGTCCAAAAACTTAATTATAATGTATTTAACAACAATTGATTAAAATAATATTAAGTGTTACACATAGCAACACCATGGAACCTCTTTGTCAATATTAACACAATCTAGAGTAAGGAATTTTCATGTATTGTAAATTTCACGTTTAGGAAGTGCGAAATAAAAATATCTCCTCATTATAAAGATTCTCAATCTAAATGCAAATATTAGTAAAAATTTGGGGTGTTACAACTCTCTCCCCCTTAAATAAATTTCGTCCCGAAATTTTCCTGTACTAGTCCCTAAACAAATGTGGATATTGAACTCGCATATCCTCTTTTTGCTCCCAGGTAGCTTCTTCACCAAAATGAGTTTTCCAAAGAACTTTTACTAAGGGGATGCTCTTGTTTCTAAGCTCCTTTAACTCACGCGCTAAGATTTGGATTGGTTCTTCTCCATATGTCAAATCAGGATTGACTTCAATAGATTCAATAGGAAGAACATGAGATGGATCTGAGCGGTATCTTCTAAGCATAGAAACATGGAAGACGTTGTGGATCTTGTCTAACTCTGGTGGAAGAGCTAGTTTATAAGCAACTAGGTCAACTCTCTCAAGCATCTCATAAGGTCCAATAAATCGTAGACTAAGTTTACCTTTTTTGCCAAATCTCATAATCTTCTTCCATGGAGAAACCTTTAAAAATACCTTATCACCCGCTTTATACTCAATTTCACGCCTCTTAAGATCAGCATAAGACTTTTGTCTATCTGAGGCAATTTTTAAGCGATCCTTGATGATTTTTACCTTATCTTCAGTTTATTGAACAATCTCAGGACCCACCAATTTTCTTTCACCAACCTCGTTCTAACAAAGAGGCATTCTGCATATTCTCCCATACAAAGCTTCATACGGAGGCATGCCTATACTTGATTGGTAGCTATTATTGTAAGAAAATTCTATCAGGGCTAAGTGTTTGTCCCAACTACCCTCAAACTCAATAATGCATGCTCGAAGCATATCCTCCAAGATTTGTATTACCCTCTCAGACTGGCCGTATGTTTGTGGATGGAAAGCGGTACTAAATTTCAACCTAGAACCCAAAGCTTCTTGCAAGCTAGACCAAAATCTGGATATAAACCTTGAATCTCTATCAGACACAATAGAAACAGGGATTCCATGTAGCCTCAAAATCTCATTAATGTATAATTCTGCCAAACGTTCCAGTGAGTAGTCCATTCTGATTGCCAATAAATGAGCACTCTTATTTAGTCTATCTACAATGACCTAAATTGCATCATGATTCCTTTGAGTGTGTGAAAGTCTAAAAACAAAGTCCATCGTTATCCTTTCCCATTTCCACTCAGGTATTGACAAGGGTTGCGGTAGACCGGCTGGGATTTGATGTTCAGCTTTTATTTGTTGACATACCAAGCATTTAGAAATGAACTCTGCAATGTCTTTCTTCATACCACTCCACCAGTAGTGCTCCTTGATGGTCCGGTATATTTTAGTACCTCCAAGATGCATTGTATAAGGCGAACTATGTGCTTTAATCAAGATCTGCTTCCTCAATTCATCATCATTAAGAACACAAAACCTATTTTAATAAAATAAGGTATCATCTTTCTTCAATGTAAAATCTGATTCTCTTCCACTCTGGACTTCTTCAACTCGTTTCACAATCTTCTCATAACTTCTGTGCTTTTTAGACCTGTTCAAGTAAGAATGGCTTGACTTGCAAATTAGCAATGATAGAACCATTAGAATTAAATGAAAGACAAACATTTATGGATCTTAATTAAGAAGCAAGGGTAAAGGACTTAGAATTAAACTTGCAAAGGAATTGCGACTCAACACATCTGCAACAACATTAGCTTTACCAGGATGATAATAAATCGTGCAATCATAATCTTTGATGAGTTCAAGCCATCTATGTTGTCTCAAGTTTAACTGTTTTGTGTAACCAAGTACTTCAAACTCTTGTAATCAGTAAATATGTGACATTTCTCCCCATACAAGTAATGCCTCCAAATTTTTAAGGCAAAATCAATGGCAGCAAGTTCAAGATTGTGAGTAAGGCTGGCAAGTGGACTGGTCCAGGCCCGGGACCGGCCCGGGACCGCGGGCCAAACGGCTAAATGGGCCAGGACCGTTCGGTCCGATTTTAGCGGGCCAGGTCCGGTCTCGTGGGCCGGTCCTATGATTTGGGCCCGTCAGGCCCGGGACCGTTTGGCCCGCCATGGCCCGGGACCGGCCCGGTCCCTTAGCGGGCCAAACGGTCCCAACGGCTATTTTTATTTATTTTTATTTATTTTTTAAAAAAATAAATAGCCGTTGGGCTGTCAAAAATAGCTGTTGGCTATTTATAAAATAGCCATTTAACCTCCCCAACTTTGTTTTAATCCCAAACTTTTTATAATTATACTTTTTCCCTATTTTCAACTATAAATACCCAATCATTATTTTATTTTTCTTACAAAATCATCAATCTATCACAATCTCTCTCTAATTTACTTCTATAATTGCTACTACTGCTTACTTTATTGTTATAATTTGTGAAACAATTGTGAAGTTGGTGAATTGAAGTCTTCAACGATAATCAATTTCCAACAAGTTGTTCGTCAATTCAGTAAACTCGTTCCAACTCTTAAGTTTTAATATTATAATTTTGTTTGTTTTATTTACTTTGCTTGATTAATTAAGATGGCTTATTCCTTAAAAAATATGTTTAGTAAAAATAAGAAAAAATCGAAAAGTGGTGAATCTAGTGGCCAATTTGTTCCTCCTCCACTTCCCCCGGATCCCCGACCCAAACCTGTTACCCGTCCTACACCTCCTATTCTTAATAGCGATAATAGTTTATTACAATTTACCGAGAGTCAATTTTGCCATAATATTGCACCCGATGAACAATTAAACCATGAATATATGAATGTTCTTTATGGTAATCCAACTATTGATGAAAATGATTATGAAGAAATAGATTTTGATGAAACGCAGCCGGATAACGATACACCCACTAGTCCTGCTCCTGAAGTTAACCCAACTAATAATAATCCAGATGATCCCCCGTCTGACCCTCCTATTAGTGCCCCTACTTTTTCTAGACAACCTTCTAAACGGGCAGAAACATCTCTTGTTTGGCAATTTTTTACTCAACTAAGAGAAAAAAATAGGGCTAAGTGTAAAACTTGTGGCAAAGAGTTAGTTTTTCAATATGTTGGAAGTCGGGGGGACGGGAAGTTTGACTAGACACATATTGCTACACCCTCAAGATAAAGCTAGATATTTTCGTATGATAGCTTTGGCTGAGGGGACAAGTGCACCCAGTCAGGCTGGCCTTAGTACAGGGTCAAATCAATTTCAACCGGGAATTAATACTGTTACCGGTGGTATTTTATATTATGATCCAAAAAAAGATCGGAAAAAATTGGCAAAAATGGTTACTGTTATGTGCTAACCCTATAGTTTTCCTTCTAATCCCCACTTTTTGCATTATATTAGAAAAGTTTATAATCCTACTTATAAAGGTTTTCCTCGCACAACCGTAAAGAGTGATATTTATAAATATAAACATGAATATGAATAATATTTGCGCTATTTATTTACTCATATAAATTGTCGTCTTGCTATTACAACTGATATTGATAGAAGTGGTAATGACTGTGATTACCTTACTGTTACCAGTCATTGGATTGATGAGCATTGGATAATGCAAAAGCGCATTATTGCTTATAGAATAATTAATTCACGTCACACAAGGCAGTTTATTTCTAGCACGATTGCGGATATTTGTAGATATTTTTGCATTAGTGATAAAATAATGTCAGTTTCAATGGATAATGCTACTAATAACACAAATATTGTAGCCTTGCTTACCACTACACTAAGTCCTGTATTTAGTAACATTTTTCATGTTAGATATTTGTCATATTTACTATTTAATTATGGGTGATGGTATGAGAATTTTAAATGTTGAAATTGAAAAGGTTAAAATGCCTCTTAATTGGCTTTTTTATTCAAACCGTAGAAGTAGACTTAGAGAATATTTTAAAAGATGCGATGAATTTGGCCTAAGAGAAAGAAAGGTTCTTAAACCTTGTCCAACTAGATAGAATTACATGTATGAAAGTTTAGTTGTTGCATATGAATATAGAAACCCCATAAACTCAACGTTTAATGCTCATGTAAGTGATGATGATGAGCACCTTACAAATGCGGATTGGGCTAATGTTAAAATGCTTGTAGATATTTTAGAAAAATTTCATATTGCTACAAATGAATTTTCTGGGCAATATTATCCTACTATTTCTAACTGTTTAGTTTGTATTGCAGAACTTGCAAATTTGTTTGATCATTTTTCAGATGGTGGGGAAATTTATCAACTTGCTATTGATTCCATGAGAAAAAAGATTAAAAAATATTTTTTTCCCTATTCTCCCTATTTATGGTATTGCTGCATTGTTAAATCCTACTATGAAATTAGGAGGTCCTCAATTTTGGTATGAAACTGTTTATAATGGTTTAGCACTTGAAGATGAGGAGTTGTCTACACTTCCGAACGCAATAGCCTCAATTAAAATAAATGTTCAAACTATTTATAATGCTTATCAAGTTGCATTAGATCAAGCTAGACCAAATATTCCAACTCCTACTTCTTCTAGTTCTCAATCATCTAAAAGAACTGCGGGAGTAAGAGCACTTAGTGCTTGGGCAGGGTTCAGGGGTTCTCAAGGTTCTAGTACTAGTGAATTTTCACAACTAAATAGCTTATATATATATATATATATATATATATATATATATATATATATATATATATATATATATATATATATCGAATATATCGAATATAGCTTATATATCTTAAGTTGTATATATAGTATATACTATACTATACTATAATATATATATACATCTTACTATATATATTATATATATCTTAATATGTATACTATCGAATATGACTTATATACTATGTATATATAGTATAGTATATATATATATATATATATATGTGTGTGTGTGTGTGTGTGTGTGTGTGTGTGTGTGTGTGTGTGTGTGTGTGTGTGTATATATATATATATATATATATATATATATATATATATATATATATATATATATATATATATATATATATATATAGAGAGAGAGAGAGAGAGAGAGAGAGAGAGAGAGAGATACTATACTATACTATATATATATATATCTAGTATACTATGTATATATAGTATATCTTAAGATGTATATATAGTATATTTTAAGATGTATACTATGTATATATAATATAGTATATATATATTTTAAGATGTATATATAGTATATAAATCGAATATAGCTTATATATCTTTATTACTATTTTTTTCTCTAACTTCTATAAAAAAAAATTAAAAATAGAAAGCTTCTGTTGGGCCCGCTTGGGCCCGTTTGGGCCCACTTAGGCCCGGGACCGGCCCACTTAACCCGGGACTGTTAGTTCGTGGTCCCGGTCCCGAGCCGGTTCCAGCAATAAGCCCGCGAAGCCCGGGACCGTTTAGGACCGGACCGCATAGGACCGATCCACTTAGGACCGGGCCCGCGAAGCCCACTTAGGACCGGGCCCGGTCCACTTGCCACCCTTAATTGTGAGTGGGATAATTCAACTCATGCGATTTCAACTTTCGAGAGGCATAAGCAATTACTTTCCCTTCTTGCATCAAAACACAACCCAAGCCACGGTGAGATGCATCACTGTATACCACATAATCTTTCCCTTCAGCTGGCAAAGAAAGTATTGGAGCTTGTGTCAACAAGGATTTGAGCTTTTCAAAGCTCTCTTGACACTTTTCATCCCACACAAATTTGGCGTCTTTCCCCAAAAGTTTGGTCAAAGGAGAAGCTATAATAGAGAAGCCATTCACGAACCTCATATAGTATCCTGCTAAACCCAAGAAACTTCTGATTTCAATTGGAGTTTTAGGAGGTTTTCAATCAACAATAGCTTGAATCTTACTAGGATCAACCTTCACACCTTCAGCTGATACAATATGCCCCAAAAACACCACTTCACTCAACCAAAATTCATATTTGGACAGCTTCGCGTAGAGTTGCCTCTCTTTCAGAATTTGCATGACAATCTGGAGATGCTTATCATGATCTTCTCTATTATTGGAATAGAATAAAATATCATCAATAAAGACCACCACAAATTGATCAAGGTAAGGCTTGAATACACGGTTCATTAGATCCATAAATGCAGCAGGAGCATTTGTCAAACTAAATGGCATTACCAAAAATTCATAATGGCCATACCTGGTCCTAAAAGCAGGTTTAGGAACATCTTGCTCCCTCACGCGCAACTGATAATATCCAGACCTCAAGACAATTTTTGAGAACAAGTTGGCACCCTTCAGTTGGTCAAACAAGTCATTGATTCTAGGCAGAGGGCATTTGTTCTTGATTGTTACCTTGTTCAGCTGTCGGTAATCAATGCAAAGCCTAAGAGTGGCATCTTTATTTTTCACAAATAAAATATGAGCTCCCCAAGCGAAATACTGGGACGGATAAAACCTTTCTCAAGAAGTTCTTGCAATTGAGCCTTCAACTCTTTTAATTCAGCTAGAGCCATTCTATAGTGAGTGATAGAAATAGGAGAAGTTCCAGGGACAAGCTCTATAGGAAATTCAATCTCCCTTTCTGGAGGCAACCCAGGAAGATCATCAGGAAATACAGAAGGAAAGTCGCACATGGTTGGTATGTCCTTAAGACTTGGACTACCCAATCGTCCATCGACTATATGAACAAGATAGGCATCACAACCTTGACAAATCATCTTCCTTGCCAAGACCGCATAAATAATATTAGTTGTCAATGATATTTCTCCTTGAACTACTATGTGTGAGTATGCAGGACTTCTAAAAGTCACTTGCTTCAACCTAGAATCAACCAATGCATGGTGCCTATGGAGCCAATCCATACCAACAATAACATCATTGTAACGACCCGACTTGTCGTTTTAAGAATTAACGCCCCGTTCAGTGACTTAAGGTCTCGAGCAACTTCGCAATATGTATTATGACCCACGGGTGTGGTCAAGTTTGATTTACTGAAGATTCGGAATTAAATTAAAAGAACAATCCTTATTTAGAAGCATAAATGGAAAGAGTTGACTGGAGAGTTGACTTTTGAGTAAACGATCTCGGATTCAAATTCTCATGGTTCCAATAGCTTTGTATGGTGATTTTGGACGTAGGAGCTTGTCCGAAAAATAATTTGGAAGTCCGTAGTGGAATTTGGCTTAAAATTGCGAAAATAGAATTTTGGGAAAGTTTGACCGGGGAGTTGACTTTTTGATATTGGGGTTGGAATCTAGTTTTGAAAATTTGTATAGGTCTGTTATGTCATTTATGACTTGTGTGCAAAATTTGAGGTCAATCAGACGTGATTTGATAGGTTTCGGCATTAAATGTAGAAGTTGGAATTTCTTAGTTTCATTAAGCTTGAATTGGGGTATGATTCGTGGTTCTAGCATTGTTCGATGTAATTTGAAGTTTCGACTATGTTCGTATGATGTTTTAGAACTTTTTTTGTATGAATTGACGGGTCCCGAGGGGCTTAGGTGTATTTTTGGATCATTGGTTGAAAGACTAGTAAAGTTAAGAAATTTGGGAGTTTGACCATAGTCAATATTGGGTCAAGACGACCTCCTTTTAGTGTTTTGAGTGCGCGAGCAGGTCCGTAGCATGTTTTATGATTGAAATTCATATATGGTTTGTGTCCCGGAGGTTCCGGATGAGTTTCAGGGTGGTTTCAAATCATTTCGAAAAAGTTTGAGTTTGTTGATTTCTAGTGAAACACTGTCCATTCGCAATTGCGGACCATTTATGGCAATTGCGAAAACACTGTTCATTCGCAATTGCGAACCATTTATGGCAATTGCGAAAATACTGTCCATTCACAATTGCGAACCATTTATGGCAATTGCGAAAATACTGTTCATTCGCAATTGCGAACCATTTATGGCAATTGCGAAAACACTATTCAAGTGAGGTACTGTTCATTCGCAATTGCGAAGTTTTTGTCCGCAAATGCGAACCTGGGCAGAAACTTAAGGATTGAAAATCTGTCATTTCTTCATTTTCGATTGGGATTTTGGAGCTCGGTTTTTGGGCGATTTTGAGGATTTCTTCACGACTTCGACCAGGGTAAGTGTTTTATATCCTAAAGTGATTATATTTCATGAATCTATGATTATATTCATCGTTTAATTCGGATTTAAATGGAAGAAATCAAGATTTTTACAAAATCTTCCAAAAACGAAAATTTAAAATTTGGAGGTTGAGTTGTTATTGGAATTTGATAAAATTGGTATGGTTGAACTAGTATCGAAATGGGTGTTCAGATTTCATGAAAATTATGTCGGGTTCCAATGGGCGGGCCTTGCGTTGACTTTTGTTGACTTTTTAGAATAAAATTTTAAGTCGACGTATTATTATCCGGAATTGTTTCCGATAAATTTTAATGAAGTTATACAATTAATTTGGATAGATTTGAGCTGTCCGGAGGCCAATTCAAGCAAGAAGGCTATTTTGGAATATCGGCCTAACTTCAAAAAGGTAAGTGTCTTGCTTAACCTCGAGTGGGAGAATTACCCCTTAGGCATTGAGTCTTATGTGCTATTTGTGAAATATGAAAAGCCGTGTACGCGAGGTGACGAGTACGTATTCGGGCTTAAACGTGCAAAATTCATTGAAATAAAGTCTTAGGCATTATTACGTAGTAAATTGGAAAATTATGGAAAATTATTAAATCATCTGTTTGCAATGCCTAAATCCTTATTGTTGAATTTGTTTTTATATGATAATTTGATGTGATTGTTACTTGAAATATTTATGAAATTTCGTGAGTATTGTTGGTTTAATATTTCTTGGAAATTAATTCCAATATGAATCTCCTTATGCAAATAATTAATTTAAGCGAGCTTAAGAATAAGTGTAAATATAATTACTAAATTTTCATTAATGAAGGTTTTGCTTTATGCTGAGTAATTTCTATCTCAATTGACTGTTTTTGGGTGTTATATACATTGTGTGGAGCCTTGGGCTATTTGTTGTGAAATTAATTGATTTTGTTATATCTTTGGAATTTGGTTGTGGCCATTGGGTAAATTGTGATATGAATTGATATTATTATATTATCGTGTTAATTTCCCATGTAAATTGTTGTGTTGTGTGAGTTACTATTTTGGGGAGATAAGGGTGGCATTTCACCGTTGATATTATGTGGGTATAAGGGTGGCATTTCACTGTTGTTGTGTTTGTTGGAATATTGTCTGGGTGGAGCGATAAGAGTGGCAATAGGAGCGATAAGGGTGGTAATAGGAGCGATAAGGGTGGCTATTGATATTGTCTGGGCGGAGCGATAAGGGTGGCTATAGGAGTGATAAGGGTGGCAATAGGAGCGAAAAGGGTGGCTATTGTCAGGGACGATATGTGATGACGTGGGGTTGTGGTATTGATAATTTTCATGTGATGTTGTAATTTTCTTATGTTTATTTCTATAACCTGTACAACTTGTCTTGATGTTGGTAAATTGATAACAATATGATTTTGTAACGATCCAGTCGGTCGTTTTGAGAGTAATAGCCCCGATCTCCTATTAACTGCTTTCCCCAAATCTTTTTCTGCTATTGTGACTTGCCGGGATGATTGTTTTTGAGTTTCGGAGTGTTTTGGGACACTTAGTCCTTAGTTGTGAGCTTAAGCCTTAGGATTTGGACCGTAGTTGGAACTGTATAAAGACGACTCCAGAATGGAATTTTGTCAGTTCCTTTAGCTCCGTTAAGTGATTTTGGATTTAGGAGCATGTTCGGATTGTGTTTTGGAGCTTCGTAGCTCATTTAGGCTTAAAATGGTGAAAGTCGAATTTTTGGAGTTTTGGGCCGGTAGTGGAATTTTTGATATCGGGGTCATTTTCCGATTCCGGAAGTTGGAGTAGGTCCGTAATATTGATTATGACTTGTGCGCAAAATTTGAGGTCAATCGGACGTGATATGATAGGTTTCGACATCGGTTGTAGAATTTTGAAGTTTCAAGTTCTTTAAGTTTGAATTGGAGGGTGATTCGTGATTTTAGCATTGTTTGATGGGATTTGAGAGCTCGACTAAGTTCGTATGGTGTTTTAGGATTGGTTGGTATGTTTGGTCGAGGTCCCGGGGGCCTCGGGTATGTTTCGGATGCTTAACGGGAAGACATTTGGACTTAGGAAAATCTGGTACCTTTGTAGGTTCTGCTGTTTCGCACCTGCGGAAAATAGACCGCAGGTGCGCGAGCCGCACATGCGAAGATGGAAGCACAGATGTGAGAAGTCGAGAGTTGTCCTAGGGTCATAGGTGAGAGGAAGTTCTGCATCTGCGATGCACGCAAATGCGCAAGGTTGTTCGCAAATGCGCAAGTTGCGCAGAAGCGGAAGGGACGTCCGCAGGCATGAGTGCGCAGGTGCGGTCCTTTCGTCGTAGGTGCGAAGGCAGAGTTGGACTTAGTGAGTTGCGCAGATGCACACGTTTTCTGCACAAGCACACCCGCAGGTGCGAGCCCAGATTCCGCAGGTGCGGAAATACCTGGGCAGTGATTAAAACCGAAGGGCTTCGCGATTTTTATCATTTTTGGCTTTGCAAACTCGGGTTAGGGCGATTTTTGAGAGCATTTTCGAGGCATTTCTTGAGGTAAGTCCCTTGTGCTTATTTTTGGTCAATAAGCTTGCCTTGCCATGTGTTTTCCCACCTAATTAATATGTATTTAAGGTGAAAATTAGAAGTTGGAGGGTAGGGATTTGGAAGTTGGAATTGTGGATTGGAGGACCATTTGGTGTCGGATTTTAGTAAATTTGATATGGTTAAACTTGTGAGTGAATGAGCTTTCTAGTTTCGTGAATTTTGTCGGATTTCGAGACATGGGCCCGGGGGACCAAGTTTGAGCCAATTTCGGGTTTTGGCCTAATTTTTGTAGTTTTTCTTGTGGGATTCATTCCATTAGCGCGTATTGATGGTATTTTACTATTTTGAATAGATTCGGGCCATTTGGAGTCGGATACCCATGGCAAGAACGTGATATCGAGTTGATTTGAGCGGTTCGAGGTAAATGGCTTGCCTAACCTTGTGTTGGGGACTTCCCCTTAGGATATCTTGATATTATTTGGTGTGTAGGCGCCGTGTACGTGAGGTGACAAGTACGTACACGGGCTATTATTGCAAAAAATCATGTTTAACCTTTTTAAATCATAAATTGCTCCTCTTATTATGTTGTACTAATATGTTTAATTGTGTAGTTTAGACTAGAAAAGCATGCTTACGTATTTTAATTGCCTATTTGACATTCTGTGCGTCATGTTTAGTTAAGTCCTTATTTGCCTTATCTGTATCCAGTATAAACTGTATAACTCGACGCCATACCTGTCATTTCATCTTGCGTTGCATATTTAAATTGGGACTACGGACATATTTCGGGAGATCCTCATGTACTGCATATTTACTTTGGGACTACGGACGTATTCTGGGAGATCCCCCTCTACTGCATATTTACTTTGGGACTACGGATGTATTCCGGGAGATCCGCCTCTACTGCATATTTACTTTGGGACTACAGACGTATTCCGGGAGATCCCCTTGTACTGCATATTTACTTTGGGACTACGGACGTATTTCGGGAGATCCCCCAACACTGCATATTTACTTTGGGACTACGGACGTATTCCGGGAGATCCCCCTTATACTACATATTTACTTTGGGACTACGGACGTATTCCGGGAGATCCTCTGTACTGCATATTTACTTTGGGACTACAGACGTATTTCGGGAGATCCCCATGTACTGCATATTTACTTTGAAACTACGGACGTATTCCGGGAGATCCTCCAGCACTGCATATTTACTTTGGGACTACGGACGTATTCCGGGAAATCCCCTTGTACTGCATATTCATTTGAAACTATGGGACGGTATCCCGAGAGATTTCCCACTACGTTTACCTTGTTTATAGCCGAGGGCTCCCTTAATTGTTAAATTTTCAAAAATTTCTTTATGTGTGTTACCATAAATTCTACTTATATCTTTTAGTGTCTAATTTATTATATTTACGTAGGGCCTTGACCTGACCTCGTCACTACTCAACCGAGGTTAGGCTTGGCACTTATTGGGTACCATTATGGTGTACTCATGCCCTTCCCTGCACATGTTTTCGTGTGCAAATCCAGGTACGAGCTATCAGCCTTGGGGTTAGTGCGTGCTGTTGATTCTAGGAGACTTCAAGGTAGTTCTGTTTGTGTCCGCAGATCTTCGGAGTCCCCTTCTACTCCCTCGCCTAGATACTTTCTTTATTATCCTCACACTTTTGTATAGAGCTACATAGATTATCGCAACTTGTGACTTAGTGATATTCCGGGTCTTGGAAAATTATTTTGTATATGCCGAGTGGTACTACTCTTGGCTATTTATAATAGGTTGTTTATCTTTAAAATGTTGTGTTTCTTTATATTTTTCGCAATATTAGGCTTACCTAGTCGTAAAGACTAGGTGCCATCATGACACCTTATGGAGGGATAATTTGGGGTCATGACAAGTTGGTATCAGAGCACTAGGTTCGTAGGAGTCGCGAGTCACAAGCCGGTTTATTAGAGTCTCACGGATCGGTGCGGAGACGTTCGTACTTATCTTCGGGAGGTTATGTAACTGTTAAGAACAATCACATTTCTTTGATTTCCTTGTCGTGCGAGTTATTGACACCAAAAATTCTAAGATTCTATTCTATTCTTTCTCACAGATGGTGAGGACCCGCAATAGGAGGGGCACAGACTCCCGCAGCCCGCACTCTTGAGCAGAGGGTCCAGGTTGATCAGGCCCCAGAGTATATTCCTATGCCCCCAGTGGCTCCGGTTCAGCATGAGATCAGGGTAGCTGCTTCTGAGGCAGAGCAGCTCAGACTTGAGGGGTACAAGAAGTACCACCCACCTACTTTCAGCGGACTAGATTCAGATGATGCGCCGGCTCTGGTTGCTACAGTCAGAGAGAGGGTTCGTCTCTTCATTGAGGGACTCCACCCCAGTATTCAGACCAGTATGGCCAGGGAGTTGGAGATGGACATCACTTATCAGCAGGCAGTGAGCATTGCCAGGAGAGTAGAGGGCATGTTCGCCCGTGACCGAGAGGAGAGAGAGGCCAAGAGGTCTCGAGAGACTAGTCATTATTTAGGAGCTCGTACACCAGCAGCATGCTATGGTAGGGGTTTTGTGAGTCGCCCTGTTCATTCAGCTCTTCCAATAGCCAGCGGTGTCCCAGCTCCTCCTAGACCTCAGGAGCCCTATTATGCACCGCCAGTATCCAGTATGCCTCCTACTCGAGGTGCTATTATCGGCCAGTCCATCAGGCCAGGTCCGAGTCAGTCTCGGTCGCCGCGTCCTCCAAGAGGTTATTTTGAGTGTGGTGACACTCGTCACCTGGTTAGAGATTGCCCCAGAGCCAGGAGGGTGCACCTCCACAAACTTATCAGCCTCCATGTGGTCCACCGGGTCCTCCGACCATGCTTCTAGCACCAGCTGCCACCCCACCTCCTCAGCCAGCTAGAGATGGAGGTCGGGGAGGTCGAGGTCGCCCTAGAGGGGGAGGCCAAGCTAGGTACTATGCCCTTCCAGCCTGATCAGAGGCCATTGCTTCAGATTCAGTCATCACAGGTATCGTCCCTGTCTGTCATAGGGATGCATCAGTATTATTTGACCCAGGTTCTATGTATTCATATGTGTCTTCTTTTTTTGCTCCACATTTGGGGATATCTCGGGATTCTTTGAGTTCCCCTGTTTATGTATCTACTCCTGTGGGAGATTCTCTCATTGTGAACCGCGTATATCGGTCGTGTTTGATTGCTCTTAGTGGTTTTGAGACCAGAGCCGATTTATTATTACTTAGTATGGTAGATTTTGATGTTATCTTGGGCATGGACTGGTTGTCGCCCCATTATGCTATTCTTGATTGTCACGCTAAGACCGTGACGCTGGCTATGACAGGTTTGCCAAGATTAGAGTGGAGAGGTACCTTAGAGTATACTCCCCGCAGGGTCATTTCATTTCTTAAGGCTCAATGAATGGTTGAGAAAGGATGTGATGCATATTTGGCCTATGTGAGAGATGTCAGTATTGATACCCCTACAGTCGAGTCAGTTCCAGTAGTGAGGGACTTTCCAGATATGCTTCCAGCTGATCTTCCGGGTATGCCGCCCGATAAAGATATTGATTTCGGCATTGATTTATTGCCGGGCACTCATCCCATTTCTATTCCTCCCTACCGTATGGCTCCTCCTGAGTTGAAGGAGCAGTTGCAGGAGTTGCTTGATAATGGCTTCATCAGGCCTAGTGTATCACCTTGGGGTGCTCCGGTCTTATTTGTAAAGAAGAAGGATGGTTCTATGCGTATGTGTATTGATTATCGGTAGTTGAACAAGGCTACAATGAAGAACATATACCCATTGCCTCGTATTGATGACTTATTTGACCAGTTACAGGGTGCCAGGGTGTTTTCCAAGATTGACTTGCGTTCTGGCTATCATCAGTTGAAGATTCGGGAGCCGGATATCCCGAAGACTGCTTTTAGTCTTCAGGACCAGATATGGTCACTATGAGTTTCTTGTCATGTCATTTGGGCTGACCAATGCCCAGTAACCTTTATGTATTTGATGCACGGTGTATTCCAGCCTAATCTTGATTCCTTCTTCATTGTGTTTATTGACGACATCCTAGTATATTCCCGGTCTCGGGAAGATCATGAGTAGCACCTGAGGACCGTGCTTCAGACTTTGAGGGAGAAGAGGTTGTATGCAAAATTTTCTAAGTGTGAATTCTGGCTTGATTCAGTGGCATTCTTGGGCCACATAGTGTCTTGTGATGGGATCAAGGTAGATCCGAAGAAGGTGGAGGCAGTGCAGAGTTGGCCTAGACCATCATCAGCTACGGAGATCCACAGTTTCCTTGGTTTGGCGGGGTATTACAGTCGCTTTGTGGAGGGATTTTCATCCATTGCAGCACCTATGACCAGGCTGACCCAGAAAGGTGCTCCGTTCAGGTGGACCAAGGAGTGTGAGCAGAGCTTTCAGAAGCTCAAGACAACTTTAACTACAGCCCCAGTATTAGTATTGCCTACAGGTTCAGGGTCCTACACTGTCTATTGTGATGCCTTAAGGATTGGCCTTGGAGCAGTATTGATTCAGGACGGTAGGGTGATTGACTACGCGTCTAGACAATTGAAGGTGCATGAGAAGAATTATCCAGCTCATGATCTCGAGTTAGCAGCTATTGTTCATGCCCTGAAGATCTGGCGTCATTATTTGTACGGTGTTCCCTGTGAGATTTACACTGACCACCGGAGTTTGCAGTACTTGTCCAGGAAGGACCTTAATTTGTGTCAGCGGAGGTGGTTGGAGCTACTTAAAGACTATGATATCACTATATTATACCACCCGGGGAAGGCCAAAGTAGTGGCCGACGCCTTGAGTCACCGGGCAGAGAGTTTGGAGAGCTTGGCATATCTTCCGGCAGCTGAGAGGCCCTTAGCCTTGGATGTTCAGGCCTTAGCCAGTCAGTTCGTGAGATTGGATATTTCAGAGCCTAGCAGGGTATTAGCCTGTGTGGTTGCTTGGTCTTCTCTTTATGACCGTATCAGGGAGCGCTAGTATGATAATCCTCATCTTCTAGTTCTTTAGGACAGGGTTTGGCGAAGTGATGCCAGAGATGTGACTATTGGTGATGACGGTGTGATGAGGATGCAGGGCCGGATCTGTGTGCCCAATGTAGATGGGCTTCGGGAGTTGATTCTCGAGGAGGCCCATAGCTCACGGTACTCCATTCATCCCGGTGACGCGAAGATGTACCAGGATTTGAGATAGCACTACTGGTGGAGGAGGATGAAGAAGGGTATAGTTGGGTTTGTGGCCAAGTGTCTCCACTGTCAGCAATTCAAATATGAGCACCAGAGGCCGGGTGGATTACTTCAGAGGTTAGAGATCACAGAGTGGAAGTAGGAGCGGATCACCATGGACTGTGTAGTTGGACTTCCACGGACTTTGAGAAGGTTTGATGCTATTTAGGTGATCGTGGATCGGCTGACCAAGTCAGCTAATTTTATTCCAGTATTGACCACTTATTCTTCTGAGAGGTTGGTTGAGATTTATATTAGAGAAATTGTCCGCCTTCATGGTATTCTAATATCCATCATTTCAGACAGAGGTACACAGTTCACATCCCGGTTTTGGATAGCCGTACAGCAGGAGTTGGGTACTAGGGTGGAGTTGAGCACAACCTTTCACCATCAGACGGACGGGCAGTCCGAGCGCACAATTCAGATTCTTAAGGATATGCTCTGTGACTGTGTGATGGAGTTCGGAGTGTCATGGGACCAATACTTTCCACTTGCAGAGTTTGCTTACAACAACAGTTATCAGTCCAGCATTCAGATGGCACCGTATGAGGCTTTGCATGGTTGGCGGTGCCGGTCCCTAGTGGGATGGTTTGAGCCGGGTGAGGCCCGATTGTTGGGTACAGATTTGGTCCAAGATGCCCTGGATAAGGTGAAGGTGATTCAGGAGAGACTTCGCACAGCCCAGTCCAAGCAGAAGAGTTATGCAGACCGTAAGGTTTGTAATTTAGCATTTATGGTTGGTGAGCGGGTCTTGCTTCGGGTATCGCCTATGAAGGGTGTCATGAGGTTCGGGAAGAATGGCAAGTTGAGCCCGAGGTTCATTGGTCCTTTTGAGATATTGCGGCGAGTTGGGGAGGTTGCTTATGAGATTGCCTTGCCTCCTAGCCTAGCAGGAGTTCACCCGGTATTCCACGTGTCCATGCTCCGGAAGTATTACGGTGATCCGACTCATGTATTGGATTTTAGCTCAGTCCAGTTGGACAAAGATCTATCTTATGTTGAAGAGCCAGTAGCCATTTTGGACAGGCAGGTAAGAAAGCTCAGGTCAAAGAATATTGCTTCAGCAAAGGTCCAGTGGAGGGGTCAGCTGGTCGAGGAGGCAACTTGGGAGATCGAGCAGGATATGCGCAGCCAGTACCCTCATCTTTTCACAGTTTCAGGTATGTCTTTATACTCGTTCGAGGACGAACGATTGTTTTAAGAGGAGGAGGATGTGATGACCCGGCCGGTCGTTTTGAGAGTAATAGCCCCGATCCCCTATTAACTACTTTCCCCAAATCTTTTTCTGCTATTGTGACTTGCCGGGATGATTGGTTTTGAGTTTCGGAGTATTTTGGGACACTTAGTCCCTAGTTGTTAGCTTAAGCCTTAGGATTTGGACCATAGTCGGAACTGTATAAAGACGACTCTGGAATGGAATTTCGTCGGTTCCGTTAGCTCCGTTAGGTGATTTTGGATTTAGGAGCATGTCCGGATTGTGTTTTGGAGGTTCGTAGCTCATTTAGGCTTAAAATGGCGAAAGTCAAATTTTTGGAGTTTTGGGCCGGTAGTGAAATTTGTGATATCAGGGTCATTTTCCGATTCCGAAAGTTAAAGTAGGTCCGTAATGTTGATTATGACATGTGCGCAAAATTTGAGGTCAATCGGACGTGATTTGATAGGTTTCAACATCGTTTGTAGAATTTTGAAGTTTCAAGTTCTTTAAGTTTAAATTGGAGGGTGATTCATGATTTTAGCGTTGTTTGATGGGATTTGAGAACTCGACTAAGTTCATATGGTGTTTTAGGATTTGTTGGTATGTTTGGTCGAGGTCCAGGGGGCCTCGGATTTGTTTCAGATGCTTAATGGGAAGAAATTTGGACTTAGGAAAATCGTGCGCCTTTGCTGGTTCAGGTGTTTCGTACCTGCGGAAAATAGACTGCAGGTGCGTGAGCCGCACATGCAAAGACGGAAGCACAGATGCGAGAAGTCGAGAGTTGTCCTGGGGTTGCAAGTGCGAGCAAGTTCCGCATCTGCGATGCCCGCAAATGCACAAGGCTGTTCGCAAATGCACAAGTTGCGCAGAAGCGGAAGGGACGTCCGCAGGCGCAAGTGCGCAGGTGCGGCCCTTTCGTCGCAGGTGCGAAGGCAGAGGGGGTAAGTGAGTTGCGCAGATGCACACGTTTTCCATACAAGTGCACCCGCAGGTGCAAGCCCAGGTTCCGCAGGTGCGGAAATACCTAGGCAGTGATTAAAACCGAAGGGCTTCGCGATTTTTATCATTTTTGGCTTTGCAAACTCGGGTTAGGGTGATTCTTTAGAGCATTTTCGAGGCATTTCTTGAGGTAAGTCCCTTGTGCTTATTTTTGGTCAATAATCTTGCCTTGCCATGTGTTTTTTCACCTAGTTAATGTGTATCTAAGGTGAAAATTGGAAGTTGGAGGCTAGGGATTTGGAAGTTGGAATTGTGGATTGGAGGACCATTTAGTGTCGGATTTTAGTAAATTTAATATGGTTAGACTCGTGAGTGAATGAGATTTCTAGTTTCGTGAATTTTGTCGGATTTTGAGGCATGGGCCCGGGGGGGCGAGTTTGAGCCAATTTCGGGTTTTGGCCTAATTTTTGTAGTTTTTCTTGTGGGATTCATTCCATTAGCGCGCATTGATGGTATTGTACTATTTTGAATAGATTCGGGCCATTTGGAGTCGGATTGAATCCTCATGTTGAGGCAAATTTTCATGCGCCTCAACGTTGTGTGCGATGTTGACATCGTTAGCTGCCATTTTCGATTTTTGCTATAAAACAAAGAATCAAACGAGTTAGTAATAGATGCAAGGATCAACTCAATTACGCAATCGTCTAAGCCCCATGGTGAGCGTCAAACTATTTACCCATAAAACGGTACAGTTGAATTTATTATGTGGTTTATAATCAAGCGAACTGATTTGATCCAAAATGATAAATAAATTGGATTAAAAATAAGACTTAGCGTTGAAATCAAAGGGAATGATAGGCATGGCTCCCAGATCGATGCTTCCGAGGACAGAAATAAAAGCAATATAAAACAGAAAGTAAAGTTATATTATTTAGCTTGAGAATAGAATGTAGCATAAGTTTTGCTAGAGATTTCATCTCTCTATAATAGTTGTTGAAACTGCTATTTATAGTTGTACCTAGGAAACAAGATTCTTGGATCAAGCCCCTCTTAAATGCCAATAAAAGGAGCCATTGATGAATATGTAATGGCAGACCATGAATGCCAAAATTCTCTACAATGGCTGCCTATTTAATACTAGGGAATATTCTTCATTAAATGCTATCCGGTGACAAACATTCGACCCGCTCACGTTGATTATGCTCCCTTCGGGGCCTATCCGATGTCAACTGCAGTTGTTGTTCCCGATCTTGGTTCTTACTTGATTTGTCTTCCGCCTGTCTCCGGTTTCACGTATCACGCTATCATTCGATCATTTAATATAACCCGATATTACCATATACATAAACTATATTCGTTTTGCAAGAATTTCACGTCACAGACACTCCATAAGCATAAATTTTTAAACTATATACAACCATGATTTTCTTGTACAATGGTTTTAAATTCTCAAATATATTAATTTCTGAGAAGTGTTTATTTTTAAGTTAAACACAATGGTTATAACTTTAAAATTATGATAGATAGTGTCATAAAGTTATTCGAGTTGAGAGTTTATCGAAAATATTAAGGAAACAACACCTCTATCTTAACAAGATAGGGGTAAGATATATCATATACATTTTTCTTTCTTAATTCAACTTGTGGGATTACATTAAATTTGTTATTGTGATTGTTATTGTCATAAATTTACTCCCTGTGTGTGTTAATGATATGTGATTTCCAGGAGCTTCTCCGAATTAAATACACGACTCCAAAAGAGGATGATTAAAAACAAATAGAAGATCGAAAGAGGATATGATCATATAAATTAAAGGCTCATGCAAGAACTTTCAAGATCGACCAATCCGGCTTGAGGATATGAGGCATGCCAATAAGCGGCGGACCCAAAATTTTGTGCAAGCGAATTCAATCTTAGAAGTATATAAATTTAGTGATAAAATAATAGTTGTCAAATGGGTTCAAATAAAATATTTATATAAAATTTACGCAATTTTAATCCTAATTTATACATGTACACAATATTATTTTTTTATGAAACGGGTTCAACTGAACCCGCTAGCCACCATTTGGGTCCACCACTGATGCCAATTGGGAGAGGCTCAAGGATGAGCAACTGCATTGAGTTCCACAGTTTGAAAGAGCAGAAATCTTCATCAATATGCACAAACAAAAAAAGAAGTCAAAAGTATGCTTCTAAAATCAGATGAAATTTGTATAATATCTCTCCCCATGCACTGATTTATTATATTTCATTTGAATTTATCGTTTCAATTTAATGAGAATTTCCGTAGCATTATTATTTTTTGGGTGAAAATTATTTGCATCCCCCAAGTTTGCTTTAAAAATCAAATTCATCCTCCAACTTTGAACAATTGTCATTCTGCTCCTCATATCGAAAGTTACTTCTTAAAATACCTATTTTACCCTTTATAATTTTTTTCTCTTATTTTTATTCTTTAATATAATGATATTTTTTATTTTAATTTATGTTATCGACTTACCTATAGACAAATTAAAGAAACTTTTTCAAAACTAAAAAAAGTTAGAAGTAATAGTCAAGCATATAAGTTAAAATGTTCAATAGTGAAATAAATAATAAAAATAAATATAATAAATAATTTACTCGTATTAGTAATTTTATTAATATCAATCAAAACTCAATCTATTTACAAAATTGATAATAAAAGAGAGTAAAAATTTATAAATTATACAATACAGGTAATAAAAAATAATGGGTGAAAAATAGAGGTAAATTTTATAATAAACTTGTAGAAATTATCTATTAACACTTTACATGAACTTTAATTATAATTTAGAAAAAATCTACTAATAACAATCAAAACTCAAAAATATATATACACATGAAGAATAATAAATAATAAAATTTAAAATCTCACAAACACACACAGACATACATTATATGCATTTTAATATACATAATATTAAAATAATAATGATAATAAAGTAGCAATACATTTTGTAATATATTCATAATATGATTATTTTATTTACAATGTTAGTGAACTTAGACTAAATTATATAATAAGATATAATATTATTTAAATTATGAATAAATACCTGCATTAAAAAATAACTAGACAATATAAAAAGGTAGTATATATATGGGGACTTGAAAATATCAAAGATAAAATAGACATTGCGTAAGATAAAATGATGAAAATGATAATTGTTCAAAGTTTGAGGATGAGTTTGAGTCTTAAAGTAAATTTGGGGGATGTAAATAATTTTCACCTTCTTTTTTTTTTTTTTTTTTTTTACTATTGCATTGTTTCAAATTTAAAAATGTGCACTTTTATTTACTTCCTTTGTTGGATTTGATTAATTTGGGCCAGAGTGGGTTGTGCCCTCTTTTATGAGACTGATACAATTCATGTGATTTATAAAGGGAGTTTTATAACTTTACGCACAAAAATTAAACTAATTACCCTTATCTACTCATTAACCTTTCTACCCATTAAACTAATTACTCTTTCTACCCATTGTAGCTTTTATATGTAATTACTTCTTTTTATCGTTTATTCTCTATGGTTTACTTTTTCTCTCCTTTTTTCAATTATATTATTATTATTATTATTATTTTTACCATAATCTATCATTTCCTTTTACTTTTTTTCTTTCCTTTTGTTCATTTTCTTTATTTTTTTATTCCTTTTCTAATTTTATTTAACTTCTGTTTTATTTTATTTTTTTTTATAATTTAATTTTATTCACTTTCTTTTGCTCCTTTTCTTTATTCTTCTTTTTTTTTATACGATAACAAAAGATAACTGATATAGTAAATATTTGTTCACCTTTATTAATATAACAGATATATTTATCATTTTTTCTCATTTTTTCTTCTCTAAATATGTTATTAGACCAACTTATACATTATAGCCGCTTTCTCTTCTATTTTTTTTCTTTCATTTTTTTCCTAATTTTCTAATTTTATTTCTTATTATTATTTTCAAATCATTTTTTCTTTATTTTCGATTTTTTTCCATAATCTAATTTTGCACACCTTTTTTGCTTCTTTATTTTTGTTTTTGTTTTATATTTTTCTCTCTTTCATTTTTCACTATACTAAAAAATAACTGATATAGTATTTTTTAAATATTTTTTATATATTAATTATTAAAAAATAACTTATTATAGCATATAGTATATCAAAAAGATATATTAATAGCAGTTGAAGTATATTGTTGTAGTATACTATGATATCCATATGGTATATATTATATACTACAGGGTACATAGAGGAATGGTTCAATTCTTTAACAACAAAAAAAATTCATCAGTCATATATGATACCCATATGGTATATATCATATGTTAATACGGTATCATAGAGGTGTGGTTCATACCTTATAATAACACACCCAATCCCCTATAATACTCACATGGTATAATATCATAGAGGCCTGGTTCATTTCTTCCAAAAAAATAGTCAATCCTCTATGATACCAACGTGGTATATATCATATACTGATAGAGTATCATAGATGACCGGTTCACATATTAGTATCTAACATTATTGTAAAATATGTTGCACAGTAGTATATGAATATACCAAATAGGCATATTACTACTTTATGTCTATTTCTACATCTACTTCTAATGCAATAAATAACATTTTCATGGAATTCAATCAAACACCTCTTTTAAGAATTTATTTTGTAAAAAGCACGAGAATTTTGTTAAGATATTTAAAAAGGATCCAGTTAAAAAATTTAAAAAATTAAAAAATGATCCAATTATAACATTATATTGTATACTATCAAGATATTATTGCAGTAAACTATATACTATTGAATTATATATTATATACCAAAATAACATACAATATATCAAAATGATATCTTATGTTCTTCATTCAACATTATATTATTACATTAAACTAGTATACCGTTGCAGAATATTATATACTATTACAGCATATTGTAGTTGTATATTGCTTATTACTACAATATACTATTACAGTATATTATTGTAGTATAACTATATACTCCTACATTATATTGTATACCGTAATGGTATACTGTTAGGTAACTGTGTTCTTTTTCGATTATTACAGTATACCGTTGCAGTATATTATATACTATAACAGTATACTGTTGCAGTATAGCTATATACTCCTACAATATATTATATACCGTAGCAATATACTGTTAGGTAACTGTATTCTTTGATTTTCAGCTGAAAAATTCGATCTCAGTCAACTTAAATCAGCTCCAAATGCGATCAAATTTCAGTATGAACTTCCAGAAGGTACTATAAGTAATATTTAATAACATCCACTTTGAATCAAACAAGAAATATTCAAAATAAAAATTTTAAATTCAAGAGCTTTAAGCCTTACAATGGTGGATATTTAAATACATATAAAAATTCAGATCCGAGAAGCCTACTCGAAGGTACTATAAGCAATATTTTATAGTACTCACATCGAATCAAACAATAAATCTTTAAAATAAAATATCAAATTCAGGAGCTTCAAGCTCGTGGGTCTTCATACACAAACAAAAATCATAAGGAGAGGAGGTAGAGCAATAGCCTGGGTTGAGCCTCTTAATGAAGATCGATCTGGCAGAGGAGAAGTAGATCCTACTAAGTAACTTTGCAAAAATGAAGCTGGATGTTTCAATATTTTGTACGTCAAATGCGAAGGCAAATAGCTAATAGGTGGGCCGGGTAAATAGTCTGGGACGCACCGGTAGGAATGTCACACCTCCTTTTTACGGGGAATGGAGTTTTTTCAATTTAAATGACATTATTAAAATGAGATTAATTTATTTTAATTAGAGTCGCCACTTGGAATAATTATTTACGACGTCCCAAGTCGCCATTTATTTTGAATCCCAAATCAAGAAAATTTGATTATGTTTAAAGTCTGCAAAATACAAAAGATCGGGTAAGGAATTCTGTTAACCCGAGAGAAGGTGATAGGTATTTTCGAATTCCGCGGTTTTAGCGCGGTCGCTTTATGATCATATCGGGCTTAATTAATTGTTAATCACGTATTTTTAAACCTATGTGCATTTTATCTTTTACTGCTTTTAAATTACTTTGATTATCACATTATGAATTATCTTTGAAACGGACCACGTATGTGTGAATTCATTTTATTTAGTGCGCTAGAAATCATATCATGTGGACGTGTATACGACTAATAACACCCAATTATTTATTAAGATTGTTTGGCCAAAGTCGCGCGAACGCGTACTTTGATTTATTTAGGAAATTGTTATGTCATACGAATGTGTACACAATCACAATAATAGATTAAATCGTGCCTAAAGCATTCTATGATGTTCAAAAGTCTTTTATTTGTTTTCCTAAATTTGAGACTAGCGAAAAGGGGAAGCATTATGGAATTTATTTTGTGGGAAAAAAGGTATATTGGATAATGGATAGCAAGTGTCACGGCCCAATTTCACCTATAGGCCGTGATGGTGCCCAACATCGCCGCTAGGCAAGCCAACAGTGAACTAGCCATGTGTTTATTCCTTTTTAACAATTTTGAAATAGTAAATTTTTATTTGTTGAGTAAGTAAGAGGTGAAAATTTAATAAAAGTAAAGCTTAAACTAATATAAGATCCAGTGTGGTGAAGTAAATACTCAAAACCATCAAATGTCTACTAGCATAATTCCAAGACCTGGTGTCACAAGTGTATGAGTTACTAGTAGAATATACAAAACACTAAACTACTGTGTGAAATGGTGTAGACAGAAAATAAAAGCAAAAGAGAGACTCCAGGTGCTGCAGAACGGACTCGGAAAGCAGCTCACCACAAAGTCTCGAAGTATCAGGGGTATGCGCCGGGATAACTACCAGATGCACCTGCCTGAGAACCTGCACGATTAGTGCAGAAGTATAGTGTGAGTACATAAACAACATGTACCCAGTAAGTATCCAGTCTAACATCGAAGAAGTAGTGATGAGGGGTCGATATCGACACTTACTATGGGCCAACAAGAAAATACAGGAATTCTAAACATGTATAAGCCATGGAATTAATACCAATAATACAATGTCAGGCAGTAGGTAAATGACCCATTAACTGATAACAAATTTCAAAGTCTCTAACCAACATCTTTAACCCCAGATTAATTTTTGTCATTAAATAAATTTACAACCTCTCGAGCCACAAAGTAATACCAAGTGAAATCAGTCTCCGAGTATTATTACGCACGATTTATGCCGAGGTCGTACGATCCGATCCAAAAATATATATACGATGTGCACTGTCGAGGGTCGCACGACACTAGCTATAGATGCATCTATTAACCTGCCGAGGTGAATGACCCGTTCCTACGAGAGTAGAGAAGTTTACCTCGCTCGCGGAAGTACTTGCGACGCGGGTGGACATGGATTTCTCAGAGTTATTATATATTCCTCAACTCTTTCCAAAAATAAGAAATCAAACTTAGAAAGTTTCAACCTTACAATCCCTAATCTCAGCTTTATTTAAGACAATTAATATGCATAATAAACATAACAGTACAATCAAGGTATGATGTAAATCTAAGACTACCCGGATATCTCATGTGTAACACCCCAAATTTTTACTAATATTTGTATTTTCGATTGAGTATCTTTATAATGAAGAGATATTTTTACTTCGCACTTCCTAAACATGAAATTTGCTATGTGTAACACTTAATATTATTGACAAAGAAGTTCCATGGTGTTGCTATGTATAACACTTAATATTATTTTGATAAATTATTATTAAATATATTATAATTAAGTTTTGGGGCTGCCACTCTTTTGTATTTATCTAAGGATACTTAGTAGTTGGGCAACCATTTTTATTTCATATTTATCCAAAATTCTTAAAGATAACTTTGATTGACTTAGTCTTCCATAAACTCCCCATTTTCATTCTTTCAAGAAAAAAAAGAAAACTCCTACCCTCTCTCCTTATTATCACCTGAAAACTCCATGAAAACCATCATAATTTTTCACTAAACCAACCAGTAAAATTCGTTCTTGGTGAAGCTCAAGTTGCTCCTCTCTTTTGTGGTAAGTTACTAAATCCGTTTTTACACTAGATAACTATTAGTTGTTTCTTCATATCTTTTTAAATAGAGATCCGTTTAAAGTGATCCAAGACTTTCTGAAAAGCTATTTTATAGATCTATAACTCTTATGAAGGAACCAAAACCTAGTTTGTCCTTTATTTACTCGAAAATAGGTGATGAAGTACAGGACAAGTGCTGCCCAGATCTTCTATTTTACAAACCCTCCATGTACTACTGTTAGTAAGTTTAGCATAACATTTTGTACAAAATTGATATGGGGGTGATTCAAGATATTCCGAAACGCTAAGACACATATCTACAATTATAATGAAAACACACAGTCTAGTTTTTCCTTTTTCATCTTCAAGTCCGAGTCACAACACGAGACAGTGATATTGTCCATAATTTCTGTTTCAAACATTTTGGGTAATTTTTACCAATATCATGTTTAGTTTGATATGTTAAATCACTAAACTTATATAGATATTTTATTATGTATTTAAGGTATATATATATATATATATATATATATATATATATATATATATATCCTTGTAAAAGCTAAGGGGAAGTGTTTGAGAAAGTGAACGGATTTGGTTTGTCTAGGGCGTAGACGATTCGAACGTCCTCAAGTTGTGGTGGAACTATTTTGTGGTAAAACACCAAGGTTTGTATATAAACTTTGTAATCTTTTTACTTGCTGGAATATTTTGAAATAACATGATATTTTGTTTTTCTTGTTTTTAATTAATAGCATTGTATTCGTGTTATATCAAGTATTGCAAGATATTTGCTAAATCGCCCACTCGTACGGATTGTTTGATCATTTTGCATTCTTGTTGGGACTTTTTCCTTCTTGTGGAAGTGACTTTGTCACTCATCTTAGCATGCCTCTTGATTTGGATCTTTTGCCATCTTGACTTTGGATTTATAGTTCGTCTTAAATTATGAAACTTGTCTGTGTTAAGTACGAACCATAAAGCCATTTTTAATATGGTTCTTGATTCTCTTGACTATTGGGTTTTGACCCTACTTGATTTGGGATTTCGGTCCATCTTAATATCTGATTTTGCTTAGTGTGATGGCATGACGTACACATTGGGCGAAAAATGGATATTTGACAAGCTTTCTTGGATTGATAGTATACGCTTTCTCAACTCTTGAATCTTGAACATTGTTATTGATATTTGGAAACACTTCAAGGGTTGATATTTGATACTTTTGATATATTTGTTCACTTATTTTAAATTATGTTTCATTTGAGCTACCTATGACTGAAAATGGGAATTGAAAAAGTTAATGGCTCCAAGCCCAAAGTTTATACGCCACTAAGCTTTATGCTCAGCGATAGTTGTTTTCTATCGTAGGTAATGTACGAGATAAAATTTGAAGACGGCCTTATGAAGTAGTCTTTTTGGGAGCACTTATGGAGATCACATTTGCATAAGCACCATGGTTTTGTATAGTTTTGAGACTTGTACATGATATATATGTCACTCTTATGTATGTTATTTGGAGGCTTGTTGGATCTTAAGACCACAAATCTTGTAACTTGAATTTGGTAACTTATTTTGTTGTTTTAGAGTATGTTAATAACTCAAGTTTTGTAATATGCTGAATTTACACTTTGTCTTGTAAATATGTACAAAGGAGAAAACTAGTTTTCCTTTTTATACCCGATAATTTGAAATTTATGTGCAATACAAACTTGCAGTGATGTCGAAAGAAAGTATAATTTTGTTAGGAAGTTGCTTTAACGTGTTGATTATTCAAGAAGGGTTATATCACCTTATGTTGAAATTTTGACATTGTATTTCATTTTAAAAAAATAAAATAAAAATTATGAAGAGTATTTTCAAAAATAAAAATATTGCACTTTGGACCTCATCGCATGGGCCTATTTTCGCTACTAAATTATTCTAAATATTTTTTTAATTAATATCTTCTTAATGTTGTAAGTAGTAAATTAGATTTGTTTCGTAAGTAGCACCCTCCCAAAGGAGTTACTACAAGTTTTGGTATTAGAGCCTTGGTTTGTGATTCTAGGATTTTTGTTGTGATCGTACCTAATAGTTTTGTTATTTTCTTTTGTGAAAATGACTTGGAGATTATAAATGTTTGCATACTTGTTTAATGTAATTTGATGTATTACTTGTGTATATGCATCATGTACATGTCCCTAATGCAGTGTGATCTTATCTTTTATAGGAATTTAATATGACCTCTTCTTCGAATAGAGCTATTGAATCCGTTGACGAAAGTCAGGCCCATTATAATGCTCCACCTCACCTCCAAGCAGGAGATGAGGTACTCTTGCCTAACCTAAATCATCATCATGTTAGTGAAAATGAAGTGGACAATAATCCAAGAGCAATGGGTCATAGTACTCCTATTATGACTTCTCTATTTCAGCAGATGGCTGAGTTCTTTCGTCACTTGGCTGGGACAATGTTAGAACCTAGTGAAATGAATTTTGAGAAGATGAGGAAAATGAGTGGAGTTGAATTTGAAGGCACTACTGATCCCACGGTAGCTGAACAATGGCTCGAGCGCATGGAGAGGGTCATTGAACAACTAGAGTGTACTAATGCTACCAAATTTCAGTATGCTATCTCTCTTTTAAAAAACGATGCCTATGATTGGTGGGTAAGTGTGCCAAATGCAAAAGCAAAACCTCCGGTGCTGACTTGGGATGACTTTGTGAAAGTATTTCGTGCGAAATATGTCCCCCTTGTCTACTGTGATGCAAAGAAAAAAGAGTTTCTGAATTTAAGACAAGGGAGTATGTCTATTGCAGAGTATCAACAAAAATTTCTCAAGCTTTCTCGCTATACTGGAGGTATTATTGATGGTGAAAGAGACAAGTGCAGAAGATTTGAAGAAGGTTTGAATGGTTATATTCGAAAGTCTGTGGCAATCTTGCAACTTGAGGATTTTTCCAAGCTAATTTCAACTGTTGTTACTTGGGAAAAAATTGACAAGGAAGAAGCTAGTAGGAGAGAAAATAGGTTTAGGAAGGGTAGTTCAGATTATGGCGGTCCATCCAAGAAGGGAAAGGTTGACTATTCCAAGACTGAAAGTGCACATAAGTCATCATATCATAAGCAGAATAAGCCAAATTTCTCTATTGCTAGTACTCCAAGTTATGTCCAAGGCAAAACTTATACTCCTACTTGTGCATAGTGCGGAAAAAATCACTATGGTGCCTGTAGAAGAGCTTCTGGTGCTTGTTTTAATTGTGGAAGTATGGATCATAAAGTGAAGGATTGTCCTAATCCTAATCCTCTTTCTTATACACATACATAGGGCTCAGTTCAAAAGCCTATCACTACTCATTCTCAAGCTAATAGAGGTACAAGACCTAGAAATATGCAAGCGGCAAGTTCGGGTGGAGCTAATCAGGCTAGTGGGTCGAGATCTACTGCACGAGTATATGCTATGAGACAGAAGAATGACCAAGATGGCCCGGACGTGGTTGTTGGTAAATTTCACTTATTTGGCATATCTGTTATTACATTATTTGATCCTGGATCTTCGCACTCTTATGTTTGCTCATCAGTTGCATTTCCTGATATTGTTAAATCTTTGAGACTTGACTTTGATGTGCTAGTCGCGAGTCCATTAGGTCATCAGACTGTTGTTAATAGGATTTACCGAGATTGTCCATTCACGATTCAAAATCTGGTCTTCCATGCAGACTTGATTGAAATGCCCTTCCAAGACTATGATTGTCACGACCCAAAATCCCACCATATGCGTCGTGATGGCACCTAGTCTCTAAGACTAGGTAA